>NC_059078.1:118812413-119057413 GCF_020497125.1 Mauremys mutica | reverse complement strand
GAATACAAGCCAAGAACTATTGAAAGGGTTTAACTTCCTTCTTTCAGTGGGTAAGCATCCAAGGGTACTGGAGCGTCAATAGGAGGCAACATATATCCCCATAGCTAGGATCCAATCTGAAATCGACCGTTAGGCCTTCAGAAGTTACAGGTTATGACCTAAGGAAATTAAATATATGGGGAGACCTTCTGAATGATTAAGGATTAAATTTACCATATTCCAGGTGGCCCCAGTGGCACCCCATAACCAATTAACTTTAGTTAAAGCCAAAGGTTGTGTGGATCACTAGTACTGGGATGCATTTCACGCTAAATATTCATAGGGATTCATTCCTAACTTAACAGGTGTTGGACTGCTGATATAGTAGCACAGCAATTGTACATTCAGTCCAAGCTCTACTTAATTGCTTCTTAGTAATTTTAAATGCGTTGAGCTGTACTTCACATGGTTCAAACCATACACAGGTCTCATGTCATATGATTTTTGCAAAGAAACCATTTTTTCCAATTTTGAATGGAATACATTTTATAACTCCTTAGGTTCAAATTTTAGTTGCATCCTAACTGAATTCTAGAGTTTCCTGCTCTTCCCTGTAGAGATTATATAATTTGGGAGTGTATTTCTCTCTGTCCAACTTTATATATAACTTTTGCAAGCAGGATAGCTTCTCTGATTGTACAAAAGTTCAAAATGCCTTGTTTAATTCATCTTCAGAAAAGTAATTGGAGTGCAAGTAGTCAGTAATGTGTTGTGTCAGTGGGGAAAAAAAAGAACTAGATCAAACCTCATGTGAGGCCATCATGGTTGAATAGCTTTCAGCAAGACCCTCCTGACTGCTAAATGCTTTCTGAAAGAGAATTCTGAAATTAATATCTAGACTAGGGCTGTCGATTAATCACAGTTAACTCAGGCGATTAACTCAAAAAAATGAATTGCAATTAAAAAAAATTATTGTGATTAATCACACTGTTAAACAATAGAATACCAACTGAAATTTAATAAATATTTTGGATGTTTCTCTACATTTTCAGATGTATTGATTTCAGTTTAAAACACAGAATATGAAGTGTACAGTGCTCACTTTATATTATTTTTATTACAAATATTTGCACTGTAAAAATGACAAAAGAAATAGTATTTTTCAATTCACATCATACAAGTACTGTAGTGCAATCTCTTTATCGTGAAAATGTAATTTACAAATGTCGGGATTTTTTTTGTTACATTACTGCACTTAAAAACAAAACAATTTAAAACTTTAGAGCCTATAAGTCCACTCAGTCCTTCTTCTTGTTCAGCCAATCACTAAGACAAATAAGTTTGTTTACATTTATGGGAGATAATGCTGCCTGCTTCTTATTTACAATGTAGCCAGCGTTGCAAAGTATTTACATGCCAGATATGCTAAACATTTGTATGCCCCTTCGTGCTTTGGCCACCATTCCAGAGGACATGCTTCCATGCTAATGATGCTTATTAAAAAAAAAATGCGTTAATTAAATTTGTGACCTCCTTAGGGGAGAATTGTATGCTTCCTGTTCTGTTTTACCTGCATTCTGCCATATATATCATGTTATAGCAGTCTTGGATGATGACCCGGCATATGTTCGTTTTAAGAACACTTTCATAGCAGATTTGACAAAACGCAAAGAAGGTACTAATGTGATATTTTTAAAAATAGCTACAGCACTCGACCCAAGGTTTAAGAATCTGAAGTGCTGTCCAAAATCTGATTGGGACGGGATGTGGAGCATGCTTTCAGAAGTCTTAAAAGAGCAACACTCAGATGCGGAAACTACAGAACCCAACCCACCAGAAAAGGATATCAACCTTCTGCTGGTGGCGTCTGACTAAGATGATGAAAAAGAACATGTGTCGGTCCGCACTGCTTTGGATTGTTATCGAGCAGTATCTGTCATCAGCATGACGCATGTTCTCTGGAGTGGTGGTGCATCTGGCACATAAATTTCTTGCTATGCTGGCTACTACAGTGCCATGCGAACACCTGTTCTCACTTTCAGATGACGCTGTAAACAAGAAGCTGACAGCAAATTGTAACCAAACTTGTTTGTCTGAGCAATTGGCTGAAGTAGGACTGAGTGGACTTGTTGGTGTGAAAGTTTTACATTGTTTTATTTTTGAATGCTGTTGTTTGTTTGTACATAATTCTACATTTGTAAGTTCAACTTCCATGATAAAAAGATTGCACTGCAATACCCGTATTAGGTGAATTGAAAAATACTATTTATTTTGTTTTTTACAGTGCAAATATTTGTAATAAAAAAAAAACATAAAGTGAGCACTGTATACTTTGTATTCTGTGTTGTAGCTGAAATCGGTATGTTTGAAAATGTTGAAAACCATCCAAAAATATTTAAATAAATGCTATTCTATTGTTGTTTAACAGCATGATTCATCGTGTGATTACTCGCGATTAATTTTTTTTAATTGCTTGACAGCCTTAACCTAGACCTCACCATGTATCATGAAAATCTGCAGAGAAAGTACAACCACTAAATGCCATACAAATTTATATGATGAAATGGTATTAAAGATATCAGTAAGTGGTTTCCTTTTCTTCCTGAGCCTGAGGTGCTTTCAGAAAACTCAGTAGATGTGATTTCTGTGAACCATAACTCCTCTCTACATCAGTGCACTTTGTGAGTTTCTCTCCATGAATGGTGATTATTGAATGTATTAGTATGTCTCTGGATGCATCTCAAGTCCTCTGAGCTATTAGAAAGGTTTGTACTCTAAGTCAAAGAGATTTATTTGTTGCAGTGAATCTCAAAACTTTGGACTGTTTTCATATCTCCGACTCACAAACAAACTTGCTATAAAAAACAAGTCTATGGAGAAGCTCCATGTGGATCTAGGTTTCCGACCTTACTTACATTAGAAGTTTGCAGTCCTATTTAATGTTTGGAAATCCAAAGGACACATAATGCAAATACAGTTGACAAGTATTCTGGACTTTCATGAGCCTGTAAAATACAAACCTCTGTGATCATGACCAGGAATGTCAGTTCCATCTGGAAGCGCATTGCCAGCCAGTACACTTCCTAGTGGCCTGATTTTAAAAAAAGTGAGGGTGATCATTTAAAACTCTGGTTAAAACATCAAATCAGTAGTTTCACAGAGTATCAGGTTGCCCTCATTGTTTTGATTCATCATTTGTGTTAGCTATGTTTGTTAGCGGCTGATTTAGCCTATGCTGGATGTGACTATGTAGAACTAGAATTATGTCAATATACTCATTCTTCTAGGGTTATGCTCTGAATGTAGCATTGAAGTTCTGCTTTAGCACTCACTGACTTGACATACTAACAAGACCAGAATTTCTCTTTCTGTTTCCTTAGATCAGTGATTACTAAACTGTGGTCAGTGGATTGCCAGTAACTCATGGAAAGCTAGGTGGTCATATGACTCTAACTTCCCCTTTTACCTCCTACAGCATATTTAAAAATAATAAAAAATATATGAAATCATTGAATATCAGGGTTTGAAGGGACCTCAGGAGATCATCTAGTCCAACCCCCCTGGTCAAAGCAGGACCAATCCCCAGACAGATTTTTGCCCCAGATCCCTAAATGGCCCCCTCAAGGATTGAACTCACAACTCTAGGTTTAGCAGGCCAATGCTCAAACCACTGTGCTCAAACCCCCCACAAATACTTTCCTAAGGTAAATTTTCTGTGTAATCAGTTTTTGTAGTAACCAAAGGAGTGTTACATAATCACAAATGGGAGGAGAAACAGTCCATGGAATTATGAGTGAGTGGAGAAAGTCCACAGAAAATTTTTCTAACATGTGGCCTTCCTATGAAACAGTTTTAAGATGCACTAGAGTCCAGCCTATAATAAGTCATTTCAACCATATGAATTTGGAAGGGAAGTCTCAAATAGCACATCCCTTTTCCTGTTTCAAAATGTTCTTTCCAGGCATGTAATTCGAGGTTTTGACCTGTCTTTGTTTCAAATACCATTCCCAAAGTCAAAGCCCAGCATCCTGTGTTAGCTTTTCTCGGTTGTAGGATGTGTTTCAGTGTGTGCCATCGGTGCTGTAAATAGGGTCATACTATTAATGGTTGAGATTTTGCAAGCAATACAGGACATTTAAACACACCTTTTATTCAAATGAATAGAATGTTTATAGAGAGCTGCTGGTGGCATTACAGCCTGTGATTCATGAATGCGTATCTGAACAAAGCACTACATTAAACTAACTGCAGTAGATCTCTTTGCAGTTGTGACTGGCTGAGTTTGAACTAGTTAGTGATGTGATGTGCCAATAAATGCACGATGTTATCTGACAACTTTGGACTGCTCCTCCTTTCCTGGTGGAATAGCACTGAAACATGAATCCCTGCCCTCATGGACCTTCTCCCTCCAGAGGTCTGAATTGGTTCTGCTCTCAAAGTATATTTTTAGTGGGGTAAATTAGATGTACATGAGTAAAAGTAAAACGTGGTATGACAAGTTAAAGCTGAAAATCTCAAGCTACACTGAGTCCATCCCATTGCAAATGCAGGGTTTAGGTAGAGCATGCATTAAACATCACTGTGATCAAACACTTTAAACCAGATGAAAATTAAAGTGTGCTCACTCAGTATAGGAAAGATTTAAATTGTTATAACACCATTTTTAACCACACATCCTAACAGTTATATAGGTAAGGCTAAATTTTCAGCCTTGCTTAAATGGGCCTCTACTCTTATGGATGCACAGTTTTGTTGGCGCAATTAAGATCACTTAGGCATCCACACATCTAATTTATGTTCAGGTTCACAAATATCTAAATTAAATTAATTACTGCAAATGTAAAAATGAAAGCCACGTTTTGAAAATCTGTCCCCTAATTTCCAATTCCTCTTGCTAAAAATCTACTCCCGTCCCAGATATTTACACTTAATATCCACCTATTTCATCTCTAATGAATTATTCATACATGTGTATGTGAATACTGTATGTAAAACCTTTCATTAGTGAAACGGGGCTTCTGAGTTATGGTGCATAAACCAATATCTCCTTCTCAGGTGTTTCTTTGATATCCCTGAAGAACATCTTTCTACTGAAATCTTAATCCAAAGTTTCTATAGTGAAATGAGGTTTTATGCAGCTCCCAGTCACCGTTAGCGAGAGCTTTTTCATGATCCCCGTTTCTTCTACTCAGACGGGTATTTCATCTTTCATATATACATTTTTCTTTGCAGGCTGATTTCTATTAAAATCTGTTTATTGTGTCAGAAATTCATTTGGAAATGATATATTTCATTTCTAAAACGTTAAGCCCTCTGCGTCCTTCCAGATTCTAGGTAGGGGGTGAGATGGTGATTAAGTAACCTCTCTGCGGGTATCGGGCCCCAGCCTCATGTACTGTGGAAAGCAGAGTAAGACTTGTCAGCATGAAGCCATCCCCTGGAGAAGGTGGGTTTTACCCAGTAACAGCCAAGCGTAGCAGCAGCAGCAGGGTAGGAATTGACTCTGCTGTGCCTCTTGCCTTCTGTTCCCAAATATCTTCTCAATCTCTTGCTGCTGATTGTCAAGAAAATGCTTTTTTACAACTTTGGCTCTAGACATTTCCTTTCTTTTTGCTAATTGGTTGCCTGCCCCAGTCACCTCCCACACCCTCCCTCTTTCTCTGCTGCCATCCCCATTCCCCCTACCTTCAGTGCTCCATTCCACCCTATTCTCCTTGTTCTTCACTTTCCTCTTCTCATCTCCAATGCTCTTCCTTCTCCTGGTGAAGTTCTTTCCCTTCCTTTTGCCCATTCTTTGCTCCTACGTGCCCCCCCCCACTTGCCATCCCCTATACTTATTCCTGCACGCCAATAAAAATAAATAGAAAGAAATGTACATATATTTACAAGTGGAAGAAACATTTTGTATCCATTAAGTACCGTGGTTGCTTTGCTTTGAGGCAGAGACCTTGATTAAAATTGAGTCCATTGAAGTCAGTGACAAAACTCCATTGACTTCTGTGGGGCCAGGATTTCACATCAATGGGACTGTGATCTTGATAGGGGCCTACTTCGATCTAAATATGCAGTATTGGAGACTGAGCCATTAGAGAATGCTTATCTGTCCTTTGACTTCAGTAGATTTTGAATTGAGCCATTAATGCAAAAAGTGAAGGATGTCAGACCCAAAGTGATATTCCAAAGAAAATGTCATATGGAAAAAAGTAGCTATCCAAATTTGGCCAGGATGCCAGGCCTAGTGTCCCATCTGGTGTATGAAGTTCTATAGATACGTTAATCTCCCCCGTTGTTTAGGACTCAACGTTGTGGAACTTGTAGTAGGATAGTTCCAACAGAGCCATGCTAGGGATTGGATCTGGTTGAATTATTTGTTTAAAATATCAGTTTAACACTTTTTTAACATGAGTAAATAACTATCCATTATTCATGAAGATTTGCTGAATGATTTGGGCAATTAATTTTCAGGTTAAGGGCCAGTCACCTAAAGTGCGTGGTATTGTTTCTTTTTCCATGATAGGGTGAATAAAACATTTTAAACAGGAGAAGAGAAACTTGTGAATAATGTACTTCCAGTATGAATTTCTGGATGAATAGTCATTCCTGCTGAAATCTGCAAAATTTTCATGATCATTTTCACAAATAACTGGCATTTATCAGAAGACTCATGAGTTGTGAACTGTTGATTCATAGCTAACTGAACCCAGCACATATTGTATTTGTAAAAAAATGATTTTGAAGGCATTGATCTGTTCTGCTGTGGAGACTGATTTAGTACTGGCTTATAGGGAATAGGGTCTCCTCCTGAATCACCAAAACATTAACTGTAGCACCTTGCTTTTCCTTGAGGGACTCCAAAACCTGTTTGCTAATAGTATTTGCAAAGACTGCACGTTCCATGATGAACCACCATCAGTGGTGATGCATTCTCATTTATTTTGTGGGTGTTCATGGCCAAGGTTTTGAAGTAACTGGTTAAATTAAAAATATTATTTTTGGTTAAAACTATTGAATAACTTCATTTTTTCTACAACAGCATTGTTAACTTTTAAAATGGCTTATATTTTAATCTGCTTGTAATAATTTATATTACGTGCTTAAGAGGTCTAAACTGAGAATATGGCCCCATTGTGCTAAGGCCACATGTACCCATAGTACATTCAGTTCCTGCCCTTAATCTAAACAAAGACAAACAGAGGGCAGGAGGAGAAACAATAATAAATTAATGACCATTATTACTGCTAATGGTCTGAGATCCCCTTTCCAAAACAGAAGTAATGCCCGAGAGAGGCTGCTCTCATTTTTTCCTTACTCTTCAGTATTGCACTAGGTTTATTAACCACCAATCTCAAATACTTGTGGGGGGGTGCGGGGGAGGAGGTTGGCAGACACCAGGATTTCATCTACTGAATACAATTAGTCTTTAGATGCAGATGTCCCACTGCATTCATTCACTCACTAACCATTCCTATCCTTCTTCCAATCTACCAGATCTACTGTATTAGATCAACAGCTCTTCCCAGTACAAAGTAAACTGGAGGGGAATCTAAAGTGATGAGCGTAACAGTGGAGAAATTTAATTTACAATGGTCTCAACAACTCGTTTGATCCGTTTACATGAGTTAAGCATCACTCATTCCACCGGGAAAAAAACCAAACAAAATAAAAACAAACAACTTACCTTAGCATGTTGTAGAAGACTTACCAAAAAAACCCAACCTCGTCAGGAAATTTGAAGTAATGGGGAATAACTGAACTTGTCTTTCATGGGTAGAATCCAAATCCTGAAAAGGACAGTTGTCCCTCGACTCCACTCTTGTAGGCATGATTTTCCCCACCGTAAAGACCTCAGTATAGACTTTCACTAACGGAATGAACTGTTCTTGAATTTTGTTTGCCTTCTTCTGGAGGACAGTCATCTATAACCATTAAAAGATCATGACAGAATAGTGTACTAAGTCTGTCTGACCTGCGACGCTATTAATTATCCTTCAATCTGAGAGATTTTAGCTATGTGGTTTCCTGGCTTCCTTAGGTCAAGACTTTAAATAAATAAATAAAATAAGGAGGCCTAAAGTTAGGCTCTTAAATCCTTTTTTAGAACACCTCTATAAGTGGCCTCTATAAGTGATAGAGCTTCCAGCAGCTTCTATTGACTTCTTTGGGTTGCTCACATGTTTAAGTACTTTGCTGCACTGGGGTATTTGAGAACAGTCTCTCATCTCATCCTATTATTTTTGAAGGCCTCACAGCTCTTGTCTTATACAAAAAAGTTTGTTGAGATACTGAAAAGATCCACATCAATGAGGGAGCAAAAATGAGATTTTAACATCTACCTTTAGAATAGGGTTAATGCAACGGTCTTCATGAATAGCAGTCTAGACATGTTCTCCCAAGACACTGTCATAGCATAAGGAACCCCTTTGGAGTTACTGAAGGGCCACATTTTACAAGCTAGTATGCGGTGGCGTACCCTCCTCTTCTCACTCTGCCTCATTCTTCTGTGTTACTTCCTTGTCTTATTCTCTTTATAGTCTTTGTTTCCCTCCTATTCCTCTTCCTTCTCAATGTTTATTGCATACAGATCAATAAAATGATAGCTGTTTTACATTGCACTGCAGTGGGTGATGCTCTCATTGTTAATTCATCTTTTTTAATCTAAATAAATAACTTTGGACCAAGTTGTAACTTTAAGTGATTCCATTTCACATTTTCCACCCAATGTTATGCTTGCACATGTTAAGTGGAATCTTTGTATGGACTTTATGCAGTCTGCTCTTTCTATAAATTTGTATATTGTTTTTTGGTAACATCACCACCCACAATCTTGGTGGGGAAACTGAGGTCCTTTGCAGAAATGGGCATCTCCAGTTTACTCCCTATAAAGTCACTTTAAGCACTTGTGTTGACCATAAGCTACCTCTTTACGCAGATAACCAAAGACGTGCGTTTTTCCCATCAACATAAAAAGATAAATTTTCTCAGTGAGTTAACATTATTTTGCTTTTATACTACAACAAATTTATCTCACTACAGTAGTATGGGCCCAATTTTTGCAGTGCACGTAAGCACATGCTTAACTTTAAACTTATGAATAGTTTAATTGACTTAATAGAATTGCTCACATGTTTTTAAATATTTAGCTGAATTGAGGAAGTGATTTACCAAGCTGGAATTTGGCGGGCACGTAAAGGCATCTGTATTCTATTGCATTACTTCTGTTAGTCTGTAAGGTGCCACAGGACTCTTTGTCGCTTATTGCATCTTTAGTATACCTAAATAAAATAAAATTAAAATTAAAATAAAAACAAAATTCCAGTTTACTTTCAGATACAGAGAAACACTTTTAAACTCAGGTTTCAGAGTAGTAGCCGTGTTAGTCTGTATCAGCAAAAATAATGAGGAGTCCTTGTGGCATCTTAGAGGCACCACAAGGACTCCTCATTGTTTTAACTTTTAAACTCATGACCGTGTTACATTGCGCTCATATACCTTTCCGAGGGTTGGTTGGTTGTTTTTTTTAAATCAAGTTTGGTTTCTCATTGAGTTGGACTATTAGTACTGAGACGTTTTCCCTTTAGCTGGTGTTCATGTATTTATTAGATTTTTCTTAGGTGGGTGCCATGGAATTTTCACATCATGAGATCTTGTTAGATTGTACTTTGTGTACAACGTACATTAAGTGGAAAACTTGATAGACTTAAACATTTTTTTTAAAATCTTGCTGTTTTTTGTACTTCTTTTCTTTCACCTCTATTTCCTGTTGGGTTAACAGTGTTTTCCTCCATTTGCACAAAACAACAAATTTGAACACTACAAAATTCTTTGTACTGAAGAACATGCTTTTCCAAGTAAAGTCAATATCAAAAGGGCTCTTGTGGTGGATCATCATTCAAGTACAGTACTTTGTTGCCCTTTTACATCTGGAGTCTCAGAGTCCAAGCCATAGTTACACAAATACCTGTTTTTGATAGAGGGGGAAAAAAAAAACTTGCCCTAAAGCCAGACAGAGAAATTGATCTTTGAAAAACTGTATACCTAATAGAAAGAAGACAGAGTGGCTTGTAATGTCACCCTTACTTATCTAGTGTTCACTTCTGTGCTAGTTCAACTAGAGTACATATTCAGAAGCTTGTAGTGTGATCTTATGAAGTTAACATTTTTCCACACCCACAAGAAACATTTACTTTGTCATAGTCACTGACATTTGTAACGCAAAAGAGGGAGGCTTAAAATATCAACTGTTTTCCAACATTCAAGTTTGTCCGATAGATAATGAATTTAGTGAAACTTAATTTTTAGTCAGAATTGAAGTGCATATGGCCATATTCTCAGATGGTGTAAATCAGCATATCTCCATTAAAATCTATGAAGCTAGGCTGTCTGTCATTTAAATGAATGAGACTCAGCAGCTAGTCTAATGGTGATAGGACAGGTTTGTAAGATAAGAATGGCTTCAGAGTGGGAGCCTTGTTAGTCTGTATCAGCAAAAACAATGAGGAGTCCTTGTGGCACCTTAAAGACTAGTCTCCAAGATAAGAGTGTGCATCAAATTTGTATATTTTCAACTTGATGATAATAAGCCTGAATATCAATATCATCAATAGGTAACTGCTATGTTTGCATTTTTTTCTGAAATCACACAGTTCGTATGTTGCATTTTGAAAAGTAAAACTTTGGGAAAAGTCTTCTCCAGGCTGGTCTCAACTCTGATACCGGTTTCCCCCTATATGGGGCACCTGTAGGTTATAGGGATTTTTGGTTGTCTTTTATTTTAATTTTGTTCCTTTTTAGCTTTATTACAGAATATGGAAAGACATACCCTTCTAGTACTATAAATTTACAACTTGGTGAGACAAGTTTTTTTTTTTAACTCATTCAGATACTGTAGTTAATATTTTTTATTACATTTGCCTGATCTTGAAAATATTAACACATTTCCACTTATTTGAACACCTCTTCTCTAAGCCACCACGTTTAATGTCCAGAATGCCATCTTCAGAAATATTTGTCCATTGATAATTGTCCAGTAACCTGGTTACTTTTACTTTTATTTTACATGCTATGTGCAATTGTCATTGACATTGTTGAAATAATAACCATCTCTCTTGGTTACTCCCATTAGTTTAACAATGTACAGTGTGGAAGCAAATCAATGATTTTTAACAAAGAAAAAAATCAGTTTTTAGTAAGTCCTGATTTACTAAAATTAAGAATATTCTTTTTAAAAATAAATCTGTTTAAAATTAAACTGCTAATTATGATTGTTAAAGCCTAAACTGTACTATTATCTACTAAAATAATTTAAATTACAAAATATTGCTACATCAATGAGCCCTCCTTAAATTTTAATGAGTCAAGGGTTTCTGCAGAGGGAAAACCATCTTTATCTTTTAAGATCAGATCAAGCTTTATATTATGTTTTAATGTCATGTACCACTTACGTAAGTATCTATATTATGTTCAGACTTAACAGTGGAATGAATGTTGGTATTTACGTTTTTCCAAATGTAAGTACTTTCTCCATTTCTGTTGTACAGAAAAGCTTTTGCTTTAATTGCCTTTTGGTTTCAATATTTTTTTTCTTTATTTGGACTAATGAATTTAAAGTTGAGAAACAGATTGGAAGCTGAAAAAGCAGAAAAGCTTGTTTTCCACTTCCAATATGTGAATAAAAACTGAATGGGAGAGGTTGAGATCTACTATTTCTAAAGTCTTGAAGAACATGGAGCCAGATTTTCAAACCTGTTTAGGTACCTATAGATGAAATAGGGGCCTACAAGGATTTTCAAAAAGGCCTGAGCAAGTTAGATGCCTAACTCACATTGATTTCAATCATTTAAATATTTTCCAAAGTTTCCATTTTCTTTACTGATAATTGGAATAAGTCCTAAGAGCCTAATTCTGCCTTTGTATGCATTCAGTGACTTAAGTAGGAGATTCATATAGATGTTGGTGGACAGAATTTGATGGTTTTTTTATTCACTTTCTCCAACCTCTGTATTAGTATATCTGATTTAATTTACAGAATCTATTGTATTGTGCTTGGTTTCCTACATGGGGAAAAATATGAAAGTCCGAGTCCATATGTGACTATTTCCTTAAACTAGGATTTTGTTTTACCTTGGAGATATTTGTTCTCGGAATTCGTTGTGATGTTAGGATGACAAGTTAACTCTTCAGAGCACTTATTTCAAAAATGGTTTCAAAAGTAACATCACAAATCTGGCAAATAACAATAGTACAACATCTATAATTGAAATTTTCTTATTGTATAGACACTTTGGAGACAAAGCTCAGAATTGAAGAGTTGAAGATGTATTTTCTCTACATTAATAGCACTAAACTTATCCAGGCCTTTATTTCAATTGTTGAAAGCTATTAGAAAATAGTCCTTGTAACCCTATTTTAACTTTTATAGCTTTCTTTTTTGTATCTTAGCAAAATACACTGTTTTCTTATCTCTAAAGATTAAATATGCCCATTTTACCTATGTGATATTTATATATGGATAGGAAATAGAAGTCAGTATCCAGATTTGTTGACCCTTGAGATCTAATATTGACCTTGGCGAGTATTAACTTCTCAGATCGATAAATGCTGTTATTGACCTCAAAGAAAAGTCAATATCTGCTTGTTAATTTGCAAACTATGACTGCAAGAAAATGTTACACATTTTGTTCTTCATTATCACCCTATTTATATCTATTTTTTTAACGTGTTCAGTATTTTCACCTAGAGATCATCATGTCAAAACATTTCAATCCCAGTTGTTAGAAGGTTGGGGAGACAGGCATTGTTCATTATGGAATAATTGATGAATAGTACATGTTATTTCCTGTATCTCATAAAAATAATATCCAGAACAGTTGTATATCATCTGTGCTGTTTTTCTCTTTGGGCAGTCCATTCACTTCATTTCATTTTCTGTGATGCACTTCATCAAAACATTGCACAAAAGTACTATATTTTAGTTGCCAAAAGAACGTTTCTGCATGAATATATGAGGGATGAAAGAGTGACTACTGGAAATAAGGAGACTGAAAATGATTACTGTAAAAAGTAGTAATTAATGTACAGTAGATTTGTTCTATTTGCATAGTTATGACAGGTTTCCAGGCAAGAATTTGTTCTGCAGCTGGTTGGAAAATAACAAGATGACTATAAAAAGTATTTTTAAATGACAAAATATTGGTAGAGAGTAGGTATCATAGCTGTTTTGGTATATGAACATTGAAATGCCAGGTTTTACATAGCTTGAAATGTCTGAAAAATGCCTATTGCTTAAATTCAAATGTCATAACTCTACTTCTGTACGTACATCACTTTGATATTTAAACTTAAAAACCTCATAAATGATTTAATATTACTTTGGCCTTGTTATGATCCAACTGCTAAAAGAGGCAAGGAGGCTGATTTTTTTTTTCTTTCTGGTCACACAAGACAAAGCATAAATCTGTCAGCCTTTTGCAGTTATTAATTCTGTCTGATTCGTGTGAGATGGTCTTGGCGAATTGAATGTTGTGTTTAAGAAACTTTCCCCTATTAAATGACAATGTAAAAAATACTGAATTGCAAAAATAGTTATAGTTTACTTGTCATAATAAATGTAGTAGCTGCATTTATGCTGCTGATTTAATAATAATAAAACTTTGCCTCTCTCATCTCAGGAACTCAAAGCACTTTACAAACATTCATTAATGTACATCACACCCCTGTGAGGTAAAGTTGGTACTATTCTATTTTCTTTATAGATAGGGAGACTCAGACATACAGAAGTTAAGAGCCAGAGTGAGGCAAATCAGATCAATCTCTGATGTATAGAATCATGATTCTCTGGTGTATCTGGAAAAGTGTGTGTGCTGCTCCAGCAGTATTGTTTCCCCTACCGCATAGAACAAACCTCCATGGATGGAAGGGGACAGGACTGATAGGCACTCACTCTCCACATCATCATCCCCTTCCCCGCCCCAAAAGACCACAGGGATTCCCCAAGTAATAGAAAGCATTACATCACTCACTCTCCTCTTCTGTACTGCTTTGAAGCCTCCACATCCTTATGAGGGATGACAGTGAGGGCACCAGTCCACTGGGGAGTCTGTGGCATATGTTTCCTACTAGAGTCATGTTCCTAGAGAGGTCAAAGTTGGGGAAGGGGGTGATGCACAAAGCTGGGCTTTTGTGTTGATGACCACAATATGGAGATTCACATCAATCTGGGAAGATTTGTGCTAAACGTGTCCTGTAACAGCAGGAAACTCAAGATAGGAAACTGTCCAAGATCACACAGCAACTCAGTGGCAGAACTGAGCGCAGGGTCCAGAGTCTCACCTTCACCTTGCTTTTGTTGATCATAAGGGAACCATTTATGGTTCCTTGATTCTGGGGCCAATTATATGCCAACGCAGGCATTGATTAGAGCAATTTATGGGGCAATTTTCCAGTTGGGAATTGCCTAGAATACATTGTGCTCCAGCTGTGCCCTCAACATAACCCCTGTTTTGGGGGTTGTGAGGAACAGTGCAAGTGCCAGCTGTGATGACTTTTTGCCCAGTGAAGACTTTTCCACATTAGAGGAATCCTCAGCAGAGAGAGATCTAGTTATTTACTGTGGGAGCAGGGCAAAGGGAGTGAAGTGGGGCTCACAATAGAGCCTCAGAAATCCTAATATCCAGTCCCCTGTTCTGACCACTAGATACACTCCCTTCATTTGTAGTATATCTTGTAATATAGTTTAGCTTTCCAATATATGTAACTGACAGCAAAGCTACTGATTTCCATAACTGAAACTGCTTAGGTAGTCACACTAATCGTTAGTGTGACATAAACCAGTAATGGTATGGAATGAGATACCATGCTTAGGCACATTGTGAATTACTTGTACTCTTCAGAATTTGCAGAATTAATGGCATTTACCCCGACTTTCTATTGCAGAGAAAAGGCTCTCCGCAATTAAAATATTAAATATTTGAATACTATCAAATGAATCTGTTTTAGGTTTACTAAACTAGAAATATGCAGCACTATTAAGGTCATAATTTATAATGTGTACCTTTAGTACTTTTTCATTTTTCTGTATTAGGAGATTAGGGAAAAGTAAGCTCTGTAAATTAAGTTTTATTGCAAAATTATCTTCAGATGTACAGCAGTGAAGATGATATTGAATGATAACACTAGAGTGGATTTTGTATAAAGCAATTATAGCTTGAAAACCACAATCTGAATGAAAATATTGCTCAAGGTTTTCTGTAATCTAGTATTTAATACAGAAACCTTCCTTTGGAAAGTGCTTAAATTACCTCTATTTAACAGAAGACAGCATACCTAAAGTGTTAATGTATATTATTGACTGAAAAATGCGTTACTGAAATCTAGTTTCAGTGATCATCCTGTAACAAGTCTGAAAGGTGCATGTAAGCATACAGGTTTTTCCCCCCTTAGGTATATTCTGTACTTAGACTACTGCCATGGTTTCCAGAAGGTATTGCTTTATGTTTATTCGATCACTGGAGTTTGTAATTTGCAGATTGTTTTAAGTAGGTGAACTTGGATGCTGTGAAATTTTTGCATTCATAAGAACAGAGATACTTGGGGGGGGGCATATTCTTACACAATATAAAGTAATGACATATATAGAAGTGTATATTTTCTTTATAGATTACAGTTCAGGAGTTGAAAAGGTATTGGATTTAATATAATATGTTACTTTAACTTCACAAAAGAGTTGCTTAATTCTGCCCCTCGTGCATGGAATTTACAGAGATGCACTAATTGTGCACGTATCATGTATCCCTGTCTGTCACCTTCGTCCCAACTAGTATATGTTCAGAAGTCTCTAAATCAGTGTCAGAAACATTTTCCCAACTGAAACGATCAAATGAAGTCTTTTAATTAGTGTGCAAGACTGGACTTCTTTGTATGTTGTGTAAGGTATTTTGCATATATCTTCCATTAGTGCTAATAGGAGGAGCTTGTATTAAACTCCTCCCCAAGTGTCTGTGGGAAGAATATATCCCTAAATGTTTCATTGATTAAACCTTTAGAGAAATGTCTGTGTAAAGCAGTCACTTTGAAATAGACAGAATAGTATGTTAAGAAGAGTCAATTTATTAATCAGAAATGAGTAATTTACCCTCCGTTTCATTTTTGATAAATAGTACATGGATGTGTACTCAACTAAATCTCCAGTGATGCCATCGTCAGTCAAGACAATTGAGTCGAGTGGTTACAGGTTTCCATCTTTTCAGATTGATCAAATTGAAATAGCCCATTAGGAATTGATTTAAACCAGTTTAGATAAGCAGAGTCTTAGTCCTGGTCCTTGAGGCTTTGGCTACTAAAAGTTCACTCGGAGCTGGGCATATACCAGCTCCACAGGCCATCAACTTTATTAGTGTGGAGATAAGCTGATTAGATCTTGTCAATCAAAGGTGCCAATATCTCAATTGAGAGAGTGTCTCTCTCTCTCTCCCTCCTCCCCCTTTTAAAAATCATTGAAGCAGGCAACAAAGAGAGAGATGTGTGGTATGCATCCCCATGGTTGTCACCATGCAGGGTGCAAGGGTCCTGTGATGATGTGATGACTATATTAAAGACTACATCAATTTGTTTTAAAGTGTTTTGATTTTTTATGGTGGCATTAAGAGAGAGAACATTGTGGTTGCAGCTTTACTAGAAAGCAAAGAGTTCTAGAAGAAGAAAAAAATTGTGTCTTTGAAGCCTACCGGGGCTTTGAGTCTTGCTGTGCCAATGGGCGCTGAAGTGCTCCCGTAACTGGCATACACTGATCCACCACCAGCTTAGGTACTATTCTTCTGTCAAAATTACTCATTTATATAAAATGAAAAGATGCATGAATTTTTAATCTTTGCAGAAGTAATTTTAAATATTAGTCTAATGTAGCCTTTTAAATTGTTTATATGATGATTTGGTTGGGCAAACAATGAGCACTGTATACTGGTGATCTGGGAAATTATAATGTAAGATAAAGTCAGTTTTGAATAATATACAGTGAACATCCAGAAATGAATCTATGCACTTATTTAATAAATATATACAGATATTTGTATCTCATCTTTCTAGAGAGATAAGCCAGATAAATGGAACATCAACTATAAAAATGTAATACTGCAGTGTTTCAGCTTTAGGCTTCATCATATAGTTAGTAAAAGATGGTGTATAGGAATAACTGGGCTTTTGTTCTTCACATCTGAAGTTTGCTCACACTATGCCTCCCTCATACTTCAAATGCAAACAACAGAAGCCCATCCTTTTCTTCCATCACCCTACACTCACCATCCAATGAAGGCTGGGGCTGCAGTGCTACAGAACTACATTGCCACAGTGGATTATCTCTTTATCAGCTATTCTTCACTCCACTGTATCAATTTTCCACTAACCAATCAGACACTCCTATTAGAAAAGACTGTTTGACGATTTCTTCTAGATAAATATATTTATAGCTACATAGATCCACAGAGGCATCTTCTGTGCTGCACGTCATAGGGACAAAAAGGGAGCTATGTTCTCCTTACAGGGGGGTTGAAGTGTGTCCCTTCCGGTGAATACTGCTATTTGGGGGTACCTCATGAAGGATTTTAGCATTCTGTGGGAGGGACTCTGAAGATCTTCATTATTCAGTTTGGTGCACTTATTCACTTTGGATATACCTCCATTTTATGTTGCAAGCTGAAACACACTATATTTGCATAGTGAAATATCCTCTGCTCTAATCTCACTCCCAATCCTATCTAGTCATTGTCTCAGGGTCCCATTATCAGTACACACACTCGAAGGAGACTGGTGGCTAAATTTAGCAGAAACAAAATAATGTGGCAGTAATGTGTAGGTTTTTTAGATGGAGAGTTGAGAGCAGCTTTTAAAAACAAAGCTTGTATAATGAGGCTCTCTTGGGGGGGCAGGGGGTGGGGCGCAGGGTAAAATGGTGCTGTCTTATTTATTTGTTGATTGGAATCCCCTAAATGTTTACCATTTGCTGACCTGTATTTTTTTCCTCTACTATGCTGTGAAGTATGTGCATCTTGCAGTTAGGATCTATTAGGAATGAATGTGTGTTAAGGAATTGTTATTGAAGTTATAGCAGACCACTAGTCAAATGGCACATATTCTCAAGCTACTTTGCATATGAAAATCACTAATTCGTTGTTAAAAATCTTCTGGTTTTGGTGGCTAAGAAGAAACTTTCTCAGAGTTCTAGATTGCCTCTTACTGATCTGCATTACCTTCATTAACTATATTTCTCCTCAGACCGTTTTTTTTGTTTCTAAGGTGAAAGTTTTTGTAACCTCTGCCATTTACTTTGTACCAAGGCTACTGGTTGCACTGAATGATTGTAGATATGAGGCAACGGTATTAAGAACTGTGGTGGTTATAATCAATTTTAATCTAGTATTTCAAGATAAGATGGCTAGCATTATCATGACTCAAATACATAATTTGAAAGTCACTAAACATATGATGCATGTCTTTTGAAATTATACATAGTGTGCACTGTAATAAGGGACAGTATATGGGAAAGAACTAAGTTTTGTATACACTATGAAGAGATTGCTAGATAACATTTATATCCATTCTTTCAATCAAATAGCAAATGAAGGTTTGACAATCTTCTTTGGTGGTTGAGTTTTTTGCAGTTTTAGGCTGTTACTATAGCGTGCTCTTTGTGCTTGAATTCTCAGTTTAAAGTGTAAATATAGAGTACAGGAAATGTAATATATAGAAAGATAGTATAGTTAAATATGTAGTTTAAAAAAATTCTTAAACGTTTTTGTTTCAGTGCTGTGGCCACTACTGAAATTGCTAGTTTAAGTTTGTAGCACATGTATACTGGAGCTGGGAATAACTGTGCCTAATTTGAACTGTGTATGTTCCCAGAAACCATTATATACTGCTCCTAAACACCTTCTCAGTGTTATAGATCACTAACAGAATGATTTGTATGCTAGAGAATGCTCACAGTGGAAATGTAATTTTTTTCTTGTGGTGTCTTAAAGGTACAATCCCTTAAATGACTTTTAAGAGTATACCATGTTGAATGGAGCTGTGTGGGGATTACATAATGATTACTAAGGCTCAGTTGAAAATGAATGTTTCATAAATAAAAGCTGGTGGTTTTTTCTTCCCTCTTTCTTAGGTAAACAAGAAATCTTTTAAGCTTATTGCATCATTATTGACTACTTGAAAATATCTTCATTAATTCATTCTTTCCCAGTCACATTTGGTTCTCATTTCATTTTGCCTCACTGCTTTTATCACTGAACGCTTTGCAGTCAGTTAGCTAACACATTTTAAGAAAACTTTTTAAAGTACCAGAATCAAAAATAAAAAATTTAAATGTTCAGTGCATTCTGTTTTCAAAAAGTCCCCCAAGCCAAGTCATCATAATAATATTCACTGGCTATGCATACACTGATTAGTATACAGAAGTACACTGTATGTGACCCTAGAGGCCAGGTTAAAGGTATCCTCTGTGAACGTTCAAAACACAGAAGCAAAGATGTTTTAGTATTAAAAAAAAAAATCAATATTTGTTTTATGTTCTTCCTTGTAGCATTAGTACATCTCAAGCATTAGAGGGCCACAAGCATCTATTTTTCCCTGTTTACCCTGCAGCTTATCAGTTTTCTAAGCAAGGGAGAAATATAAGTGCACACTGGAAAGTAAACTTAGTATTGCCTAAGCTTTCTTTTCATAAGGCTCTTGTTTTTAACAAGCTTGCCAGGAAATGTAACTTTAAAAAAAAAAACAAAAAAAACAAATTTTTACTTTTTTGATTATCAGTGTTGTGAAGGGTACTACAGCTCTTCTGCTTTTGTAATAACATTCAAATGCCTTTTTGATCTTTATGGTTTTATCTTTCCAATCTCATGTTTTGGGGATTCTTATATACTCATTAATATGAACTGAAACCCAATCACTTTAAGGGGGGTGGGGAGAGTCGGAGGGAGTGAGTATTTTTCTTAAATAAAGAAACAAACAGAGAGAGAGAGAGAATCTTTTCCTATTTCTTCCCTGAGGCTGAACTGTTTATCACTCCATCCTCATTCGATAGAAGTGAATTTTATAATAAATTTATTCCTAATCGGGCTCTGTCAGTGAGGTGTCTTATCGTGGGGAGGAAAATGACACCGATCCTATCGAAAAACAGAGACGATGTCACCGTGTCCCCAATCACAGCTACTCAGCTTCCATATCTACCTTCTCCACAAACACCAAGCACTGCTTTTTTCATAAGAACATCAAAACCCCGCAAAGTCATTAAAATTGCACCCGCGTAGAGTTGCAGGGATCAGCCGCACTAGCGCAAAATGGGATGTGGGAAAACAGACTCTCTAAATGTGCTAATTCCATTGTCACGTGTTTACGGCTTAATTTTAATCAGTTAAAAAAGCCACACATTGCAATAAATTGGCATTATCTTCTGTGACACCAGAGGACACAGTTGGTTCAAGGATTTAGAGGGTCGCTGGCAACAGTATATAGTGTTACAGACAAAGTATTTTTACGCTTGAACTACGGTAACTAAGGTGCAATCCCCAGTTAAGACTGCAAACAAAGACTATAACCCGCACAGTACTAAGTTCAACATGCAGACCACCTTCAGCTTTGAGACAGTTTATAATGCTAAACTGAATATCGCTTGAGAACATTTTCTAATTTAATGGTTAAAGGTAATTCACTGGCCAATATTTTAGCAGAATCAGAATCAACACAGTTGTTCTCCTATGAATACTCTCATATAATGTAAAGATCTATTCCAAAAGTCCTATTGCTACATATGCGTTCCATTTCTAAAGTGAATTTGATTGTTTACATTGTGTTGTTGGATTTGTATATCTAAAATTTTACATTGCAATTTCTATTCCTGTATTCAAGGAAATGTAGGTAAACTAGAGCCACCAGTATTCAAAATGTGATGTCTTCTAAGGCTGATACTTATAGTGAAAGATTTATGGGAAGTTTAAGTTTTCTAATTAGATGGTATCGCAGGTCACATGAGATTTTTGTATATGGTACTCTTTTCTGGTTCTCCATCCCCTTTTCTCTCTCTCTCCCTCTTCCCCCGCCCCCTTTGGGCTTGTTCATTCTACTTAGTCACTTGAATATGGCTGATTAAAATGTTGGTTGTATGTAATGTGGGAATTATTTTCTCTGGAGCAGTGCGATCTAACTAATACGTACGGCTTGATATTCTCTCTATAAAAACTATGTATATAAAAAAGAAGGTTGTCTAAATGTTTTTCATAGATTAATCACACATTAGAACGTCTGAGACCAATGAAGTTTTAAAACAAGCAAACAAAAAGCAACTGAAGGAGCAGTCGGAGTAGGAATTTAACTTTTACTGTACAAACTGGTCTGTCAGGATGTGAGTGTATCTGTAGCAGAACAAAAA
This sequence comes from Mauremys mutica, assembly GCF_020497125.1. NCBI lineage: Eukaryota > Metazoa > Chordata > Testudines > Geoemydidae > Mauremys > Mauremys mutica. The sequence continues at coordinate 119,036,022 of NC_059078.1, read as the reverse complement.
TGTCTATTTGAAATACATTAGAGAGCACTGCTAAATAAATATACAAAGCCATTACTGCAAAAATATGGGTGCATTTAGTATAGGATGCAATAGATCTGTCTGCAGTTTCCACACTTGATATTTTGGCTTGGCAAGTTTTGTGCCACGCATATAGTGTATAATTTCCAGACGTAAACCTTATAAGCTTTTCAAAAATAAACATAAAACTGGCTAAAGAAACTACTAAAAACAATCCACAATAAACTATTTTGCATAATAAAATAATGGCAAACTGCTATCTGACTTCTTTGCACATAAAGGAATCAGTTCATTTTGATTATTTGGAAATGGTTTCTTATAGTATGAACTTGCAAAACCTTTATAGACTGAAACAGGAGCTAAATTAGCTGTTCTCAGCTAAACCTTTTTTAAATTGTTTGTTGATATTACGCAAAAGTTATACTAACTAAGAGAAAACATAGGCTCCTTAAATATAGAAAAGCAAAAAATACTAATTTTTTTAGAAAGCAATCTCTAATTAACCTTTAACATTTTACATACACAAAAAAGTGATATCCTCAAACATATTAATAATATCATCATCTGAACTAAAACAGTTAAACCTTTTTAGTGATTGTAATTTTCTTATTGATTTGGATTTATAACATGATGCAGGGTTACGTGTTTAAACAGCTTGAATAGATTTGCAGGGTCATTTTATTGGAATAATGGGGGAGGCAGGACTGAGTGCAAATTTAAAACACTGCTCTCTTCTGTGTTTGGATTAGCAGCTAGCTCTGCATGACAAAAAAAGGCTTCTTTATGTCAGTTTACTTGGCTTCATAAAGGCTATTATTACTTTGTTTCATAAAACAAAATATAGAAAGTTATAAAGCTTTAGTTGAGAATATCTTCACTATATCATTTTTATTGATGTGTTCATATCACCATGGGAAGAAAAAAAATATCTTATTTTCAAAAGTATTATACCATATTTCTATATTTCAAGATTTGTCAAATTAGCTACTGTAGAGAACAGTTGCTTTTAGCAAATTTATTACTTTGCTTATAAATATTCCCAGCTAAGGCCCCTAAGGTTGTTGGACTCGCTTGTGGTTAAACCAAGTTATAGCAAGGTTTGGGACATCTACTTTTGCTAAACTAATTGTAATTAATCAGGTTTTAAAATTGCATGCATTATAGCCCGATTTTTAGAGACCTGAGCTGAAGCATGTTTTAAAGCCTTGTAACACAGTTTTGCACAGGCCACCCTTGGCAGACCCCACTGTTAAAACCCACTTTAAGACTTTATACTTTGTCTAATATGGTAATAAAAGCAAAAAGGGGAAATGTAATTAAAGATACTGCCTTTCTATGAAGACAAAGACAAAAATGGGAATAAGTAGCATTGCAGGAGAGGATACCCAATATAAATTTTAAATGTGGAGAGCTAAAAACTGCACAAGTATATGAAAACTCCTAAATATTTACATTCTGTCGCATGTCCTTCATAAATAGAAAAGGGTGGGGGGGAGGAAGAGCCATTGTTTCATGTCCAGCTTTACAAAATCATATCAACATAAACAATGCTTATGTATTAAATTCTGTGTAGAGTTTCTTTGCTTTTATTTTTATTGTTATAGATAACTTCATAAATCTGCATCCATGTGCACACATTGATATAGTAAGATGTAAAATAGACTTTCACTTATATAGCTGATCACTTTTTTCAAATCCTTTAGTATGTTTAACTTTCAAGTAGCAACATACAGTGCACTGTCGTTTGTAAAACTGCAAATTTTGGTGTGTTATACTTTTCTACACATAGGCTGCGCCATTGAGCCACCATCAAATAAAACTGGTTTCTTACTTGATATTGTGTAATGGGTGGAACTGAAGATGTACTTAAGAGAACTGGATATCAGCATTTTTTGTGTTTGTTACCATAATGGAATATGGGGGGAATGCAGCATGTTTTTAAGTACCTAATTGCAACTTTAGTCAGTGTCTTACAGGTTTGACCCTATTAAGGTTTTCTGTAGCTATAAATATGCTTTAGTTATTTTTAATACACTGCTTATACCACTGTTGTTTGTTCTTTTGAAATGTATATCAATTTCCTATTAAACATTAATCCATATACCAAGGATATTAATAATAAATTTACAGAAAAAGTATCTGGTTGCATTGGACTGAGTTCTGAATACAGTGTTAATCACATAAAACGTAGTTTAAAGGTGTTTATGCTGAACAGGCTTTAAACTTGATTAATTTTAAAAGGTATCCATAGCTATATTTAAAGTATGTTTCAAAAGGTGTCAAGATAGTTTATATATGTATATATGGTTTTAATATATTTATGGTTTTAATTTAGGTATTGAATTTTACCCATACAGTAACTGTAAGATCAACCAATTAACCTCTATATCTGTGAAAGGGATTTGAGAAGTCAAAGTGAATATTATTACTGCTCATCTAATGAAAGATGCAAAATGTTCTATAAATCTAGGCAAAAGCTTATTCTGTTCTTAATTTGTAATACACATTAGTACTGTATTTGCATAAACACTAGCTAGTTTGGAAGGGTGCCTGCGAATAATGTTTCGATATTTTGCATTTCCTAGATTTTGGTGTCTTAAATATTTTTAATTTTTGGCAGTACATATCATATATAAGCACACGTAAGAAATTATAAATCACTTAGTGAAGTGAAGGCATTAGAAAAAGAATGAATTACCTTCTTTAATAGAACTATTATTGCTTCTGTTGATAAAAGATTAGTGTGATGAACTCCATATTCTGTAGATTTGAGTATGCTACACTGTTAAAGCCTCTGTTTATTTTTGTTTGTAAACCTCTCTTTAGGAACATTTGTGTTTTCTTTTTAGGTATGCAGATACTACTTTCCTATTTTTTAGATGTTTTCAGATATTGTGTATATATTCACACATGCAAATATTTATATATATTTTATATCAATCTTCCAGAAACAGATTTTTGGGGGGTTTTGCTGGTTTTAAAATGATCACTATTTGCATGTTTGAAATCTTTCTGCCTTTCATCATTATGGCTGACTTTTCTTTCTTGCTTTTGTGGATTCAGCATCCAGATTTATTAAAATATAAACCCCATTTGGACCTGATAAGATCACTTCTATGTAGCAATATACATCTATAAACAGTCATGTTCAAACATTTTTATATTAATTTCATATCCTGATAATATAATTTAATTGTATCTAATGTGATTCTAGCCAGGTATTATTTTACCATTTTTATAAGTTCATATGTAGTGAAGTTGTAGTTTTTCATTACCCAGGTATAATACGTTATTCTGAAAATGTGCTGTCGCTTAAACATGTATGAACTTCACAGACATATGTTTCCTAACTAAGTTATCACCAAAAAGACATAGTAGAACTTACAATATAAGTAGTAACAAACAGAATCATTAGATTGAAGTGTATTTACCTTTTAGAAAATAACTGCTAAGTACTCAGAAACCTCTCTATTTTGGTGATAAATTAAATAATACTGTTGGGTAAACATGGTGTGATGGGATGTGATAAGGAGGTTTATCTTTCTTATGCCTATTCAGCTGTGGTTAAGAAATCTGTCTGGGTAGCATGCTACATCAAATCCCTGGCTAGAGTGTAACTAGCTCATGTTTTTCTCTACTACAGCCAGATTATTCTGTAAGCGCTCTGATACTGTGGTGGTACCTACATTGGTGGGAGGGCAAAATACAATTGGTCAGTCCAGATGCAATGAAAAATCTTTCTCTGTCAGTCGAGCTACAGACACTTGGTACAGTAGACATACACCACATATGACAGATGAAGTACACACAAAAAATCAATTTAGAAACCTTAAATACTTCCTATCCAAAGCATGGAAAACATAGGAAAGAAAACTCTTCCGAATATATTTCATCCAGATGCATAGGATGGTCATTCTATTACAGTAAATGTGTAAAACTAACAGTTGCCTTTCACTAATAAGGTGACTTCACAGCTCTTGTTTGTAGTGCTTGGATATTTTAAAAGTTAGGCTTAGTTGTCCTTGTAGAAAAAATGCTTGAAATGTTTATAACTGAATGTTCAACAAAGTCCTACTGGTTGGCTGAGATGTTTTCTTTTATTGAAGACACTGTCTATAGCTCATAGGTAGTGAGAGTTAAGAACATTTTATATATATAAACTTCGTACCATTGGTTCTTGTTCTGCCTTTCTCCAATAGACTAAACAGTCCTTTAGTACCTCGTATTTTCTCACCAGAAAATACACTGTAATCAAGTCACCTCTTGCTCATCTTTTTGATAAACTAAAGAGATTGAATTCCTTAAATCTCTAATGGTATAATATTTTTTCACCACTTGAATCATTTTTGTGACTCTTCCCTGCACCCTCTCCAATTTTTCAACATCCTTTTAAATATGGAAGAAGGGGGGGGGAAAAGTAAGAGACTTCCTATTCAGACTTCCTAAAAGTAAAAGGCCTTCCAATTGCTATTTTCATTCTGGGGAGTATGAATTATGTGTAATTCATGAGTGTACAAGCAGGGGCGGCTCGAGGTATTTTGCCGCCCCAAGCATGGCAGGCAGGCTGCATTCAGTGGCTTGCCTGCGGGAGGTTCCCGGTCCCGCGAATTCGGCGGCAGCCTGCGGGAGGTCTGCCGAAGCCACGGGACCAGCGGACCCTCCGCAGGCATGCTGCCGAAGGTGGCCTGCTTGCCGCCCTCACGGTGACCAGCAGAGAGCCCCCAGAGGCTTGCTGCCCCAAGCACGCGCTTGGTGTGCTGGTACCTGGAGCCGCCCCTGTGTACAAGGTATCATGAGGCAGCATCTGTGTTGCTCTTATGTTGTAATATTTTGTGAAGCATAAGAACATGTCATAGCAATTCTGTTTTCTGTTCTTTGATCACCAGAGGTGTCTTTGCTTCACTGTAGAAAGTGCACAAATGAACAAAATTACCTAAAGCACCAGATGCATTAGATTTTCCTTGTCTCAAATGCACAGAGGTGTCCACAAATGCCACAGAAGCAGCTCTGGGCTAAAAGTCTTGGTATCTTCCAAGCTTCTCCCATAAGAGCTTGAAAACTACAACACAACCCCAGTCTGCTGCTTTTTTGTCACAGTGAAGAATTCTTCACAGCAGCTCTTGTCTGCGCATGAGGACTTAAGCCACTGACCCTTAAGTTATGTCAGCAGACTTCCTGTCTCTACTGTTCACTTTATCTCTTCCCTCCACATTAGCAGTTCATATCTGGATTACGGGGTTTGGAGTGGGGCTGGAACTCTTCATTCCAAGTACAGATGAGATACGTTACCATGAACACCAGTGACTTTTATTAGTTCTTTTATGGTGATTTGATGGTTCTTTTTTTCAGTCTGGAAATGGGTTACCCATCGTGGGGCTACACTTAAGGTCAACTTCTCCATTCCCTGAGTTTATTACCTAGTATCCCCATCATGGGGAATATCAGAACTCTAAGCTTAAATTTTCCATCTCTCAACAAGTCAGAGAGACTGACTCTGGTGTGGTCAATGCTGGGTGACATTGAGTTTATTTTCCTACTAGCAACACGGGAACATATCCCACTTGAAAGGCCTGAGAGCTTGGATTGTTACCTGAAGCTTCTTATAGGGGATTGGATCGTTCCCCATCCCATTGTAAAAAACCTCAAGATACTTCCTCTAGTGCTGATAATCGGTGCCTAACTTCTAATGAAAGAGGTGTCTGGGCTCAAGCAATTAAATACTGGGTCTCAAGCAATTATGAATTTTTCTTAAAACTGGATATGGCAAGCCCAGAGGTGCCGGGGCTATGAACTGCCAACCCTAGAGGTGCCAGGGCTCAGCCCTGGCAAGTCTGGCACAAACTGAGCACTGCTGATAATATATTGACGAAGCTTGTTTCCGTATAGAGGCACCAGTCAGAACTCCATAGTCCATGAGCTCCATTTTGAACTTAACACAGGTATTCAAACTTTTTGTCATGTCTGAAAAATATGGCGTATCCTCCCCAAACTTATGGCACTTAATACAGAATGAATGATGCACTGCTTCCCCTCTCCAAGAGGGAAAGACTATGATGGGTGATGGGAGATGTAGTCTGACTGGGGAGCCTGTCCAGCCAATAGAGAAGATGGGAGTATGAGGCATGTTAACTACAGCTCCCATTAGGCACCTCAGCAGCATTTACCAAATAAAAATATTTTGGGTTTTGACCAAAAAAAAAAGAAATTGGTATTCAAATTTTTGCCAAAAATCTTGACATTTTCTCTGGAGAATGTAGATGATTTTTTTTTCATGTTCCTCAATTTTCCACAGGAAATTGCCTTTCTCTTTGCCCTCAATTTTTTGACATGCTCTAATTGTGTCATTAGAGAACTAATCACCACCCCTTCAGTAAGGGTAATCATGATGGTATAGTTATTGCATGGCATCACTATAGAGCAGAGATCAAGGTTGTTTGGGGTGCCTCCTTTGTGATCTTTAGCTTTAGCAGTTACATGAGGTAATTAGTTATATTTTTTTATTGTAGTTTATGTGCCCACAGTATTCAAGGCCATGTAAAATGTCAATAGAAACAAACAGCTCCTAGCCTTCGTAGGGGCGTCACTAAGGGCCATGTGTGGGCAGTGGGGCCTTGTGGTTGGAGCATGGGGATGAAAATAAGGAGACAGGGGTTCCAGCCAGGGCTGTGAGGTAACTTGCTCTCAGAAACTTGGCGAGCTAACTTAACCTCTCAGCCTCAGTTTTTCTATTTGTAAAGGCCAGCTCTTGCTTCCCTTTCTCACCTGAGCTGTGAGAACTTCAATTAGGCTACTTGTGTGAAAGGTGAGTCAGATTTGTCCCCATAATGGGGATAATACTTCACTATCCTCAAAGGAGTAGTGTGAGGCTTCATCATTGAAAGTTTTGTGAGCTGTTTTGATTTCATTGGATGGAAAATATTTGTAAAACTGTTTTTCTTTTTCCCTGTGGAAAATGTTCCATATTTTCCTGGTGCAAAATAGCAGATTTCAAGGGACAACATTACATTAATAAGCAAATACCTTGTAATGGCCAGTAGCAGCCACACAATGCTTCTGTAATGTGATGGAATTTTTCAGCGCATACCTGAAGAAACCAATCTCCTAGCTCTTGATATCTAGTATTTTCTCAGGGGGGGTGTGTGTGAGAGGGGGCAAGGAGTCCCCTTTACTCCTTTCTTCTTTGAGGTTTTCAACTCCTAAGCTTCTGAATAGTTTAGCTTCCCTCAAACTAGTGAAATTAGGAGCCTGCCTTGCAGATTAGACCACTGAAATAAACAGGTGAGGGAAAACAAAACTTGAGAAGATGGGTTCTGGTGAATCCAGTTCCTCCATTGTGCTTTATGCAAGACTCCAGTCTCCTTTTGACTTATTCATGTTTTCTTTTTCTTATTCACTCTACTGCTCTCAAAGTCGGTGTGGTCATTCTGAGAAAGCACAAGAGCAGGGCAACTATCTCCAGCCAGTATCCTGTTCCTTCACCTGCCTGAACCCTCATCTTTCCCTCAGTCACCTTGATCACTCAGCTCATCCAGATCTCCTATCTCCCAGTCTTTTTCTTTCTGTGTGTAAGTGGAAAAACTGGCAGAAAGTTTGCATTGCAATCTTTTTGCAGAGATTGAATGTTTTTCATGTCTAATGGTCAATTCCACATTTTCTGAGAAATCATGATGCCTGTGAGAATAATTTAGTTTTACTTCTATTGTTTGGATCCTGTATACACAGGAATTGCTGTACTGGGTCAGATCCATAATCCAGCTAGACCAGTATTCTATCTCCAACATGCTTTACAGGATGGTGCAAAACCCCCACAGAAGGCAGATGTGGAATACTTTCACTTGGGGCAGGTTATCATCATAATCATTAATTGACTTGAGCGTTGAAGTGTAATGTTTTTATTCCTTCCAAAACTCTCTCTTGCAATAACTGCTATAACTCTGGATATTCTTGTTATACATCCAGGGCCAGCTCTACTGTTTTTACCACCCCAAGCAGCGCGCCGAATTGCCTCCACAGACGGCGGGGGCAGTCCGTGTGCTGTTAGGGTGGCTCGTGCATTTCCGTGGCGGCAGCAATTCGGCAGCAGCTTCTGTCTTCAGCCGGAAGACAGAAGCTGCGCCGCCGCGGACAGCTGAACATAGAAGCTGCCGCCATGGAAACGCGCAAGCCGCCCTAACGGCACACGGACAGCACCCGCCATCCGCGGTGGCAATTCGGTGGGCTGCTTGGGGGCAAAAACACACAGACTGCCGCCCTTGCAGATTGCCGCCCCAAGCACCTGCTTGGGATGCTGGTGCCTGGAGCCGGCCCTGTATACATCTAATGTCCAGTCTCTCTGATTCTTACTACCTTTCTGAAGTCACGTCTCTCCTGGTGTTCTGTCTCAGCATTGAGACCAATTGGGACATTCAACCTCACAGGCCCTATATGCTGTATGCATCTGGGGCAAAGTGATCTCAGTTCAGAGGCCTTAGCTTTAGATGTCACTTCCCACTTGGTCCAAGAAAGCCAAGTCTGATCTTCAGAGCTTGTTTTTAGACCTGTCAGTTTATCCAGGCCCTTTTTGGAGGAGTGAGTTGAATGAGGAAGATGTCAGGTTTTTTAAGGACTGTGGTGTGTTTTTATTAATTCTTATTATTTTATTTTAGTGATAGCATTGGCATTATGTGAAGTTGGATTTGTTTTGTATTTTTAAATTTGCAATGCACCCAGTGAACTCATGCAAATATCAGTGCTTAGATATGATGTTTAGGTGATAAGGGTCTGTTTTACCAGCATATGACCCTAGTTTTATGCCAGTGAATGGAGTTACATTGGTGTAAAACTGGAATAATGTAGTGGTGAATCAGGCCCTGCAACATGAAAAACAGCAAAGGCTTATGGGCATCTTTTTCCTTATTTTTATAAAAATGAATGTTCTTGGGCATTTCTGGAGAACTCACTTTCTGAATGTTTGCCAGAAAGATTGTTTTGAGGGAACTGTATAATCAGTATTCTGTTAATTTTATAAATTAAAGTGAAATTCAGGGCCTGATTTAAACGGATCTGTTCATAGAATTCACACCTCAGAATGCTATATTTCTCATCACATTCTGTCTTGCAAGGGAGCTCACATGAGTGCGTGTTCTTGAATATCCTTTATTCTGGAATACATAGGCACAACTGGGTGAGTTAAGGGCAGAGTAACAGCCACATCTTTGAATTGGGTTCTATTTCTCAGTTTGTTAGACTCATCTGTTCTCTTTAATCACTATATTATTTAATATGTGTTTGTGTGCATGTGCACGCATGCATGTATTCACTGTATCAGGAATGTGATACTATTTAGTTCTGTTGTCCTAAATGCTTTTGTTCATAGCTGCATTCCATGCAGTTGTCTTTCAGTACCATGTATTTGCTAACCATTCAAGCACGTTGCAGTATTCACACGTAGATTATGTAAAATTAAAAAAAAATACATTAAGGCTGTGGATGCTGTGAATAGATTATTACAATTTCCCTATCGTGGTAATGGCACCTGTTAGAGGTGTGATACAAAAGGCAGTGACAGGCAGTGTAATTTAGTAATTGTAGCCATTGTACTGTATAGCTGGTCAGTTCACCAGGCAAGTACAAAGAAACCAGTGTTAAGGCTGAGCAGGGGTGGGTAAGCTTAATAGAGAGAGCTAGTTGTGTACTGAAAGAGACTTTTGGTGGAGGGCTAGCTCCCAGGGGGCAACTTAGAATGATGTGAAATGAATGAACAAAAGTACAAAAGAAAAGGGGGGGGGTTACAGGTTTTCATGTTTCAATTCTTAAAGTGACAGACGAGCTCTGTTGATGAGCATTGCTTGTTCCAGTTGCCGAAATAAAGTTTTAGGAATATTTAGTGGGAGTTGATTTGTTGTACAGTATCCACAGGAACTAAAGTAAACATTGAGGTTCTCTCTTTCTTGCTAAATATCAGAACTGGACTTGGCAAAATTAATCTGATCGCAAATCATGATAAGGGAATAACGAGAACAGAATGTTAAGATTCATAAGATCTTTGGAGGCCATTCCTAATAGTCTTAAATGCCCACGCTGGACAACGCAGACATATGTACACGTACTTCTGAGCATGCATTTGGTTAGCAGCCTGCAAAATGCCAGTGTTTGAAGGGTTAAGTGGGCTCTATGATTGTCTACACTGCAATTAAATACCCATGGTTGGCCCATGTCAGCTGGATTGAGCTAAGGGGCTGTTTAATTTCTTTGGTCTCAGGCTGGAGCCCCAGCTCTGGGACCCTCCACTCTTTCAGGGTTCAAGAGCCTGGGCTCCAGCCCAAATGTCTGCAACACAATTAAACCGCTCGTTAGCCTGAGCCCTGTGAGCCTCAGTCAGCTGGCATGGGCCAGATGCGAGTGTTTAATTGCAGTGTAGACATACTCTGAGTGTTCCTTGGCAATTACTGAGAATGTCTAGAATTCATAAAGCTGGTCTTATCTTCTAAAGAATTCACAATTGCCTGTACCAATGTCCATAAGAATATTGGGGTAAAAAGGTAAAATAGTAGGTACGGGGCAAAGCTACAGGCATAATTATTTTACTAGTTTTCATAATTTTTTATTTGGATTGTACATTCTTTGGGGCACAATCTTGCACAGAGCTGAGTGTATTGTAGTGGTTAGTAAATAATGAATAGTGCTGTCTTGGATAGCTCATGCAGGCCAAAGAAGAGCCTGAAGTACACCTGTAACTTCAAAAGACCACAAAAATAACTCCTTTTCCCTCTAATATGAACTCCCATTTGCTCAATAGACTGTGTGCTCATGGAGGGAGGTAAAATATACTAATTTTAACAGCTAGAAGAATATCACACAGACAAAGTCCATTATAAACTCTTTATGTTAGATTCCAAACTTTTCAAAAGTACTTTATTATTTCCACTGAGATTGTCCTTCGCATTTTGTCCAGCGGTTTCAGCTTCTCCATGGAAAATAATGATCTCCTCTCACACAAACACCTAATTATTGAGCAAAATGTTGCAAAAATGAAAAACTGCCTAGAGTTTCATAATGTCATATTAGAAAACAATAGTTAGGAAAGATAACCGTTGCGCAAAGCACTGAAACATTTTAAACTCTATGAAAGCCAGATTGACCCATTAAAAGCTATAACAGAACAGCCTGAAGATACCAAAGGTCCACTCAGCAGGAAATTTATGCTAGCAAATACTAATTCACATTTACTAATGGGTATATATAGACTTGCAGACAACAGTAGGCGTCCCATTTAAATGGATTAGGTGTGCCATTTACCTATTGTTTAATGATTGGAATGTGGTGGTCTCAATATGTTGCTTGACAGTTCTCCCAGTTATGTGGACAAGTCCCTTGGTATAGAGGCAATTAAAGGGTTGTTAATGTACTGATTGGAATAGTGATTTTTTCACTGAATTTAGAAAATTGTCCTGTACTGTTAGTTATTTATCCAGAACTTTTATACCTCAGCATTAAAATAAAAATATCCCTTTTTCTGCCACTATGTCAGCCAGTTCGTTTTTAACAAGGTCAATTATCCTCTTGAACTTCTGCTAGTCTGCTTCAAAGATAGGATGTTATGGGTTACCAAATAATTTGTAATTAGAATTTGAAAATAAGTATTAATAAATGGGTCATCTCCATGGTTCAATGTGCAGAAAAGTACCATGTGGTATTCAAGTTCAGTGGCCTTCCCAGGTACCTTCCCAGCAGGGGATAAGAACACAATAGAGATGTAGTGCTATGGAAGAACTGGGTATTATTATTATTATTATTACTATTCAGCTTACTGTATCAGTATCTGGCGCCATTGATGTCAGACTAGGCATACAGAAACTAACCACTGTTGGCTACCCGTCCATAATTTAGAGTGCCATTGGAGAAAGCCATATCCAGCCCTCCTTAGCCAATGGGAAGGTTAACACAGTGGAGACCTTAGGAGGCTTCGAGGGAAGCAGAAGGAGCAATCTTGAAGGATCCTTCCAATAAAACGACATTTAAAGAAATGGTAAATGAAGGTTGTATAAAATTAGAGTAGAGCGTGAACAAAACAAATGAGGCAGGATATTTATGTACTTTCTGCATGAATCAGAATTAACTGTAGAGTAAATCAATCATAAAATGCAGTTTTGTTCTGCTTATTAAAAGGATAAGATGATAATATTGCTGCTATTGGGTCATTTTAGCAGTGGTCCTCAAACTGTTGGTTGCGCCCTCAAAGTGGGTCGTAACTCCATTTTAATGGGGTCACCAGGGCAGGCGTTAGACTTTCTGGGAGCCAGGGCAGAAATCTGAAGCCCAAGCCACACCACACAGGTTGAAGCTGAAGCACGAGAGCTACAGCCCTGGGTGGCGAGGCCCTGGCTTTAGCTTTCTGCCCTGGGCCTCAGTAAGTCTAATGCTGACTCTGCTGAGGCCCCGCCCAGCCATGTGAGGCGGAGGCTCATGCAACTTAGCTTCACGGGGGGCCCTGTGGCATAGAGCCCCAGACAGTTGCCCTGTTTGCCATCTCCTAATGCTGGCCCTGCACTGGGGTCTTGTAGTAATTTTTTGTCAGAAGGAGGCCGCAGTGCAGTGAAGTTTGAGAACTGTAATCCAATAACCAATCATTAATAAATAACCACTAATCAATTAGCTATCAATAATTGATATGTGAATATCTTTTCCAGTTTGTATTTAAATGGCTTACATTTACCAGATAAATCAGAATGATTGAATATATTAGAAGATTAGGCAACACATAATAGAAAGAGGTGTAATAGTTACAATGCAGCTCTGAGAGAGCCAGCTCCTTGCAGCATGACAGCCTCCAAGTCCTGGCAGGACTCTGATTAGACCTTATTATAGGTCCCTTGTTTGGTTCCTCTCTTCATATACAAACTTAACCTTATTTTTAGCACGTTCCAAACTTCCCATCATATTTCATAAACTTCCAATAGCAAGTTCAGCATCTGGCACTTATTCATTGTTTGTGTCTGTACTTAATGTACTCTGCACCTGTACTGCTCCCTTGTGCCATCTGCCTCTTACCGTGTCTTCTGTGGCTCAGTCCTCTGTCCAGGTCACATAAAGTTCAGTCCCCTGCTGGTGTAACACAAAGGTCCAACTGAAAGTTCACAAAATGTCCCAACACAAAAGAGCCTTTGGCCTCCCTCTTGGGCTATTTCCTGGCCTGTTCTTTGGGCTCAGACTTCAGCCCTATCCTAGGTTTAATATTCCTTTTGTAGGGCTTGCATGGCTCTTCCTCAAAGGCTGGTAGGAGAACCCATGCTCACCCTCTGCTCTGTGTTCCAGCTCAGGGATCTTATATTAAGGAGCAAGATCTGCTTCTTCAGATGTGTTCCTGAGCAGCTTCCTATTGCTCAGCCTTTTGTGCGGCTTCCCTGGAGCCTGTGCTTAATGCAGCCTTCCTTTGGTTCTCAGGCCTCTGGTTACTCCCTGGGTCCTTGTAGCTCCTCCTTTTTCTGCTGAATTAACCAATCTTTTGCCACACCTGGGCTCCACTGAAGTGCCTTTCCCTGACCCTACCTCAGGGCCTCCCTCACAGAAGCATAACCTGCTCCCTATGAATCCTTTTGCCTGGCTTCTTGCCTGCCCAGTGCCCCCCGCCACAGGCGCTTGATCAGCTCTTTGTGTTTCCTCTTCAATCTCCCCCTCTGTTAAGTTCCCTCAGCTTCCTCATAAAGGCCAGCTGCCTAGGGATAGCTCAGTGGTTTGAGCATTGGCCCGCTAAACCCAGGGTTGTGAGTTCAGTCCTTGAGGGGGCCATTTAGGGATCTGGGGCAAAAATCTGTCTGGGGATTAGTCCTGCTTTGAGCAGGGGGTTGGACTAGATGACCTCCTGAGGTCCCTTCCAACCCTGATATTCTATGATTCTAATGATCCTTACCTAGCACCACCCACCCACCTCTGGCCAGGAAGCAACCTGTCAATCACAAGTGCACTCATTGTCTCTTAATGCCTGTCTAACATGTGACAGGAGTAAGCCCCATCACAGTACCATTTATGTAGAGATATAAATACATTACATTTGTCATATTAACATCCATTAGTCTTGTGGTGAGAGCATTCCTTGCAAAATCACTTACAGAGATAAATAATATAACACTATGTTAAAGGTCATTTTATATATTTTGCAAACTGGCATTTTCCACATCCTACAATAATTTAGCCGCATCCTCAAAGCATCTTGGGAGTTTGGTCCACCAGCAGGCCTTAGGCCTAACATAAATTTGGTCTACCAATCAACACAATAAAAGCCTTGCTTCAGATCTGCAGACCTTGAACTCTGCTGCCACCCACTGTATCAAGATTGCTTAACATTGTATTTGCTATTCAGTGTTTCAGGAAGCGGTTTCTTGCTACAGGGTTTCTCTTTCCTTCTGAAATAAAATATTCCCAGATTTGTAAAGCAGCTGTAATGGATGTTGAAACATAGTACTTGGAGTACAGATGTGATGACTGCTTAAGAACAGAAGTTGGCAATGAGGTCTAGTTCCTAAAGAAATTTAGAAGAATGTACCCTCTATAAAACAAAAGTTTTTGCAGTTTATCATTTTACTGATATATTTGAAAGACAAATGGTTAGTTAAAATATTGTGCATAAAAATTACTGTATAAGATATAAAAGAATGTGTATTTCAAATGGACAAGAAATTGGATCAAAGGTGACACACCTTAGCTTGACTGCAACCTTTACTTCTGGTGAAACCACCAGGGCTTCCTAAGGGCTTGAAGGCCAAGGATGTGGCTACAGGCCTCCATGTGGCCACACCAGGCCTTTTTGGAGTTAGGTTCAGTGTTTGTGTACAGCGTTTAAAGGGTAATAGCGCTAAACACTGCCCTCACAAACCACGGTAATTACTTCTACTGCTGAAAAAACCCAGAACATGAACAAAAATATCATAGAAAAGCTATTTCTAACACTACTGCTGCTCTTTATGGCTAAGTGGCAGCCATCATTTTCCCCCTAAATTACGTGTTCTTGTTTCAAGCATTTAGATGAAGCAAAACAGATTTTTGTGGCAGCATTATTGCTCATAGCCAAAAGAGCATTCAAGGAAGTACTGTATTTCTCCTAAATTGCCTTTTATTCAGGACTCTTAGAGTTGTTTATCTTCTTTCCTTCTCCTAACAAATCAAGTAGCAACTGACCTCATTTTTTGATATAACTGCTGTAATAATTTTAGTAAAATAAGATGTACCATTAATTTTTAATTTTTGGTGGCTTGTTAAAATAATTAAATATGTAGTTGTAGATTTTTGTTTTGTTTAAAACCACCCAAGAATAACTGTTTTTTTCCATTTTGACTGTAAAAGTGCTGTTTGTTTTCCTCACATATTAAGATACATGATTGAAAAAATTTGACTAAGTAGTAGTGTTTGTTTTACATGTTCTCTGTTGCTTATGCTGCTAGTTAGTCCTAGGCAAAAATTATTCGAATAGTAACATGAATTGATTTCAAGGACACTTTTGCATCATTTTTTGTTCATTTTCCATGAACATTCCATCTAGTGATTATTTGTTGGCTAGAATGTTTGGAGAGGAGGAAGTGCCATGAATACCCATGCAGATAAATATTAACATGAGTTAGCTGCCCCAGAAGCAGGGTGGGACCTTCTAGAGAACTCTCTGAAGTCATCCAATCAAGGAGCAAAACCACTACAATGTGACTTAGGTGACTAGTCACACAGTGCAAAGGGTGAAATATGAAGCAGTAGTCAAAGCAAATCATTCACAGGCGATCCATGGGCTCACATAAATGATTTTTTGAAAAAACAGAATAAAATGAAGGTCTGATTGTGGATTCATGAACAGAAGAATGGGCTACATTAGTCAAATTAAAAGAACAAGGAGTACTTGTGGCACCTTAGAGACTAACAAATTTATTTGGGCATAAGCTTTTGTGGGCTAAAACCCCCTTCATCAGATGCATGCAGTGGAAAATACAGTAGGAAGATTATATACACACCCAGAGAACATGAAAAAATGGGTGTTGCCATACCAACTCTAATCAGACTAATCAATGTAGGTGGGCTATTATCAGCAGGAGGAAAAAATAAGTTTTGTAGTGATAATCAGGATGGCCCATTTCAAACAGTTGATAAGAAAGTGTGAGTAACAGTAGGGGAAAAATTAGCATGGGGAAATAGTTTTTAGTTTGTGTAATGACTCATCCACTCCCAGTCTTTATTCAAGCCTAATTTAATGGTGTCCAGTTTGCAAATTAATTCCAGTTCTGCAGTTTCTCATTGGAGTCTGTTTTTGAAGTTTTTTTGTTGAAGGATTGTGACTTTTAGGACTGTAATTGAGTGTCCAGGGAGGTTGAAGTATTCTCCAACTGGTTTTTGAATGTTATAATTCTTGACGTCTGATTTGTGTCGATTTATTCTTTTGCGTAAAGACTGTCCGGTTTGGCCAATGTACATGGCAGAGGGGCATTGCTGGCACATGATGGTATATATCACATTGGTAGATATGCAGGTGAATGAGCCCCTGATGATATGGCTGATGTAATTAGGTCTAAGATGGTGTCCCTTGAATAGATATGTGGACAGAGTTGTCCACAGGCTTTGTTGCAAGGATAGGTTCCTGGGTTAGTGTTTTTGTTGGGTGGTGTGTGGTTGCTGGTGAGTATTTGTTTCAGGTTGGGAGGCTGTCTGTAAGCCAGGACTGGCCTGTCTCCCAAGGATCCTCGTCCTTCAGAATAGGTTGTAGTTCCTTGATGATGCTGTGGAGAGGTTTTAGTTGGGGGCTGAAGGTGACGGCTAGTGGAGTTCTGTTATTTTCTTTGTTGGGCCTGTCCTGTAGTAGGTGACTTCTGGGTACTCTTCTGGCTCTGTCAATCTGTTTCTTCACTTCAGTAAGTGGGTATTGTAGTTTTAAGAACGTTTGATAGAGACAAACACCTACAGGATCTCTGTCTGAGAGATTGGAGCATATGTGGTTGCATCTTAGAGCTTGGGTGTAGACAATGGATCGTGTGATGTGGTCTGGATGAAAGCTGGAGGCATGTAGATAAGTATAGCGGTCAGTAGGTTTCTGGTATAGGGTGGTGTTTATGTGACCATCGCTTATTAGCGCTGTAGTGTCCAGGAAGTGGCTCTCTTGTGTGGATTGATCTAGGCTGAGGTTGATGGTAGGATGGAAATTGTTGAAATCATGGTGGAATTCCTCAAGGGCTTCTTTTCCATGGGTCCAGATGATGAAGATGTCATCAATGTAGCGCAAGTAGATTAGGGGCGTTAGGGGATGAGAGCTGAGGAAGTGTTGTTCTAAGTTAGCCATAAAAATGTTGGCATACTGTGGGGCCATGCGGGTACCCATAGCAGTGCCACTGACTTGAAGGTATATATTGTCCCCAAATGTGAAATTGTCCTCACCCACAACTAAATCACAAAGTTCAGCCACCAGGTTTGCAGTGACATTATCGGGGGTACTGTTCTTGACGGCTTGTAGTCCATCTTTGTGTGGAATGTTGGTGTAGAGGGCTTCTGCATCCATAGTGGCCAGGATGGTGTTTTCTGGAGGATCACCATGGATTGTAGTTTCCTCAGGAAGTCAGTGGTGTCTCGAAGATAGCAGGGAGTGCTGGTAGCGTAGGGCCTGAGGAGAGTCTACATAGCCTGCTGTCAGGGTGCCAATGCCTGAAATGATCCAGGATTTTCAGTGGAAAAGTTCATCCTGCTGTGTTTCCAGTATAAGGCTGTTTCCGACTTGTGCATAAGAAATGGGAAGTATGAGTATTGGCTTGTAACTTACTGTTTAATTCAGCAGTTGTGTTAGCTAAAGCAATTACTGTTTTGTCCTGTCAAAGATGTCATGTATTCTTGAAAAATTTTATATATAAAATTTGTGGGACTTGTCTATATTAAGGATTTTGAACCAGTGTAGTTACACTGATGCAGTTGATCTGCACTGGCAGTTTGTATGAATATGGCCCTGTAAGTGAGAAATCCCTATTTAGACAAGCCCAAGGTGTTATACACTTCAGTGTTAACACTCGATTGTGATTAATGGAAGTAGTTCACACTCCTCTTAAGCAAACCTTTTCCTACATCTCTACAACCTTGGATCTTACAACAAAATAAGTGCAGTTCTGCTGAGCATGGAGTTGGGGCAGCATTTGAGGAGGGGATGTACACATACCACTTACATGCTCAGTGAAGCCTGCATCCATAGAGAATCACTGTGTACGACTGTGCATCTGAAATCAGAAGGCAGATCCTGCAGGTCCACTAACAGTTCTATCCCATGTATATGGTTGTTAGATTATTCCATTTTGGGACTGGAGTAGTAACCAGGGAGTGGCCTGGAATTAAGGAGAATAAGGCATCTGTTTTAACCCAATCCCATAGGAATTTACCAGCATGCTGCCTGGCTGATTCCTTTCCCTCTCCCTCTAACAGTAAGTGAGAATGAAAAACATTTCCTCTTCACTTCTAGCCACTGACAATCTAAGTTGCAGGGCCCATGTGCTCCCATGAGGCTTAGATCAAGCAAATGCACAGGGGTGAAGTCCAATGTCAGCTGCTTCAAACAGACTCTGCTGGCTCCAGTTTGTGTTAAATACGTTAACTGGACCTAGACTAGTTCTTTCAGCTGTACTCTCACTCTGGCACACTAGAGGGTTTCAGAAGCATTTCATCTACAACTCAGCTGTGCCATTTGCAATTTTTCTATTTATATCTGGAAAAAGAATCAGGGGTGGTGGTTGTTTATTATTTATTTTTATTTTCTCATTTTGGAGGCTGAAGTAGCTGGTCTCTTTGTTTTAGGAGAATATTGAATGTTGTAAAGTAGGTTTGGGGCCCCTTTGTGAAGTGCAACCATAAGCCACTGCTACGTTGATGTCATAAAAGAAAAAATTTGAGCTAATTTTGAGTTTTGAGCTAAAAAGTGTATAAAAAGTTTACGAAGCTTTTAAAAGAGCCTTATTTCAACTAATGAAATCGATTTTAACGTGCACTAAACCAAAATGAGTGTTTAAACCTTTCCACATTTTGATTTTTTAATAGAAACCGAAACTTTAAAGGTAGCATGAGAGTAAGCAAAGTACTTAGCAATGCAAGCTGGGGAGCGATCCAGAGCAGGAGCAATGCAGAGCCAACGAGAAATAGATGCTAAAGCCCAGATAAAGACTGATGCCAAGAATTTATGATGAATCTATTTTTCCTTGGTTTTCTATTTAATTATCACCTGCAAATGTCTGATTTCTAACTATTTAATATGAAATGAATAAAAGATGTTACTGACCTCTGCAGTAATACACTCCAGGGAGCGTCCTCTTGGAATATTGCCATTTCTGAAGCTGTTGAAGTTGTTCCTCATAAAGTTTGGACTTCTGAGTGTTCTCAGTGCAGGACAATATCCCAAGAAAGAACTGCATTGTTCTGGTAATGATACCTGGGAGAATGCTTGCTAGCATGCATTGCAACATTAACATTAATGGGTTTTTGCATGTAACAAAAACTAAACCCAATAGTATGTTTTCAGAATCAGGGCCACAATCATCTACTCACAATCAGCATTGTGCCATTTAATGCATTTTCTCATATACGTACAGAAGATATGTTAGCTGTGATACTCCCAACAGTGACACAAAAGCACGAGTACCAACCTCAGGGCAGACTGTTAAAAGCCAGGACATAAACCCAAAACTGGTTGTGAGTTCTAAACTTAGATTTCACCAACCGACTGTACCAAGTGCATACCCCCAGAGGCACTTTCACAGCCTTAACACGGAGTCACAGACAGTCCCCTTGCGTACTCCAATCTGTCTTGCCAACCAGGTGTGTCTATCTCTGTGATAGACGGCCCCTTACATCACGAATCTCAGCAATATTCAGGTTACTCCTAATCCCAAAAGACCAGTCACTTAGTCACCAGTCAGTTGTGCTTTAGGTCTCAATAAAATACGTTTGTAGCCAATCCTACAATGAACTATATAAAGATTTATTAAAGAGAAGAAGGAAATTTGAGAGTTATTTACAAGGTTAAAGCAAGCTAACATAAACGCATGAATGAGTTATAGTCTTAGGTTTCACAGGGTAATATAGACTTCTATAATCAGCAAGCCCTATTTGTCCTTTAGGATTAGCCTAGGCTGAGCAGCTGGGGATCTCTTTCTTATGCCTAGAAACATTTTCCCTCTCCAGAGTTGAATTAGCATAGAGATCCGTAGTTCATTTGGTTTGGGATTTTTAATCTCCCTTCTGACATGTGCTCTGAGCTTCAAACTCAACTGATGGGAGGAATCCAGTTGCATGACTCATCTTCATGGGGAGGAGAGCAGAACAACCATAAGATACTCTTAGTCCTTTTGTTGATGGTTTCTCAGTCCAGATGTAGGGAGTTTCAAGTTGTAAGAGCTAACTGTAGCCCATCTGGTATCAATGGGTCTCCTCTTTCGGAAGGGGCATAACAATTTCTGTAGAAGAGTAGCTCTTCTCACTAATTAATGTCTTTCTCCTGTATGGCGATTCATACAGTCACAGAGGCTCAAATATTACAGTATTGAACACATCTATTACAAGTAAGATTAATGCATGCTGCAACTCACAAGCATTCAATAGAGTCTAAACGCTTTCTTATCATTCTAATACCTATTCTAGCAAAATTAACCCATAAGAGAACCAGATAGCTTCCAGCTGTGTATCTGTTAGTGTCCAATGGGGGCAAGGGGACCTTGGCATGAGCTGGCGTTTGATCTGTCAGCATCATATTAACATGTAAAAGGCATGCTGTATTTACAGAGACTGAAGGAAGGTGGGTCTTTTAGAAAGAGAATAAATAATTGAGGGATCCCAATCTATGTCCCCTCTGTTGCCTCAGTGTTGCAGGCAGCAGGTAGAGGGGAGTGGAGATCTATGGGAGAGAAGATATTGGTTTCAATGCTACTTGTTTTCATGGCTCTAGATTCTTTAAGTAGGCTGTCATTGTGTAGGACCTAAATACATTTTAATACATGCTCAACACCTTCTTTTAACTAGCTGTATTAGCTTCCGTGCATGTCAGCACCATGCACACTTAATCATGCTGCACCTTCATTCAGTACTTCACTTAGTTCTCTTATTTTCCATAACACCTTCTACTCCTTTACTGAACACAGCTTCAGCCAATGAGTAAAGAATTTGGTTCAGCCTAAAACAAACTGACAAGACTTCTGTCATCACTTAGTCTGTGTACTTTTCTCCTTGGCTCTTTTGCGTCCTTCTTTTTCAGAATTCAGGATGGTTCTTTCACTAGGCTTTTGCTCAAAAGAAGCCTTACTAAAAGGCATGATAGTGCCTCAGATACCGATGAAATTTAATAAAAATAAGTAAGTCTTTGACAAAAGTAACCATGCTTAGATGTGTAACAATTGCAACATTTTTGGCAAAATGTATTTATAAAAATTTCTTTTAAGCTCCTATTGTTGTTTTTTATTATGATTATTATTACATATTTGTATTACAGTAGCAAGAGGTTCTAAACAAAATCAGGGCTCCATTGTGTAAGGTTCTGTGCAAATACGTGTTAAGATATAGTCTACGCTCCAAAGAGCTTACCATCTCAGTAGACAAGGCAGACAAAGGGTGGGAGAGAAGGACTTTTACAGATGATTTTAAATATACAAGAGCAGAAGACCAGAAATCCAATATGTAGTGACATGCTCCATAATACTTCACATCTGACTCATCTGAATCCTTCAACCAATTTTCTCAACACAAAGCCATATAGATAGACAAATCTTCCTGCAAGCCCTAATGGACAACAAATCCTAGCTCTGTTGGTCCAAGGAGGGAGTTAGTTTGATCCAGGACCAATTGATGCTCTGTAATTAGCCCCTTTCTCTTTGAATCAGTGGACTGCTTACCTGTCTTTTGCTGTTCACAACTGCCATGGTATTGCATGGTCTCTCAGTTAGCCAACTCAAATAATTTGGGTCAACGTCGACATCTTGAACTTGACTCAGAAACTAATTGTCAATCTGTATAGGTTATGGAGCTTCTAATAGCTTTCTGCATGAAGCAATCCTGAATAAATGGGCGGTTGCATTCTGAACGTACCGGTACTTAAATTTCCAAAATGTAAGACTGGTAGTCCCTAGTAGAGCACAGTCGCCTGAACTCGAAGGGGCAAATCCATTGGTAAATGTTTTGAGGTCTACACTGAAGTAAACACCACTAGCAGATGCAGTAAATAGCAAAAATACAATAATAGAAAAATAGACTCTTCAAAGATTCACAAAATTCAAGAAACATCAGACTTTTTGCCCAAAAGTGGACCAATTGTTATAGCGTGCTCCCTGCTTATTTTGAAGCAAAACAATATAACATAAAAATAAAATATACAGTGTGTATACATCATAAACTTATAATATTAAGCCAGAAATAAGATAACTTTATCATCAGGATGATTTTGGCCTATATCTACTTAAATTTGCAGTACTAGTTATCACAGATAAAGTTGGTCTCATGCACAAGCTGTGGTTTAGCATGGAAACCTCCAGATCTGCCAGAGCACCAGCCACTCATCTACCATTTTTGCTATGAAAATGGGTTGTTTCAAATAGGGTTGAAACATGTTTTTTCTGCTAGTGTAGACAGGTCCAAACTGTATTATATAAAAAGGGCATAACTACTGTTAGCTCACTATTTATATATTCAGGCACCATCTCTATGGCTCTAACCCTATAAACCTAATGCAAATAACTGAAGATACGTCACAAACTAACAAAAGTTATAACAAGGATAAGGCTTACTCCTGCTGTTCTCATTAGCTCCCAAAACTCCCATTAGCCTCTGTTGGAATTTTGCCTGTCATAATTTTGCAGTGTGTATTATATGTATACAGGTTGTATCCTTTTTCACGATGTACTGGTGCCATAGTTTATTGCTTTCTTGTCTGTTGGGGAAAGAATGAGAAGTGCAAGTATTCTCTCAAAATAACAAAGTTCTGCTTACTTTACTCCTCTGCCTAGCTGCATATTGGCTGTAGCCCTCTCTGCTCTATCTGATATAGTGTCATCCACTTCCTCTTCCAATTTAAATTTGGAAAAAAGGCTGTATAGCATAATTAACCATAGGCTACGTAAAACATTGCCAGAAAGCCTCATATCATCCTTTGGGTTTATTTTTTTTACACTGGCAAACTTCTTCCTTTGCTTCCAAAGCATTTATTTGAAACCCAGATAAATCCCGTTTTCTTTGCTTGAAACTCAATCTGGCAGTTTTAAATAAATTATTCTGCATTTTGAGGGGCTAGGATGCTATCAGTTCAGGGTTGTGTGATAGATTCTCTTTCCATGTGGAGGCCTTGTTGCTGAAATTTACAATCTTTAGATTAGGACCTAAATAATCCTTAGTTTAACTCGGTGCTTTTAAAAAATAAATGTGATCCTGTAAAAATGGCACTTCCACTTAGCAGATCTGCTCCCTCTGTGTATTTTGTGTTTCCTGATTATTTTGCTAATAAAATAAGTTAGTACTATTCTTTACTTTTAAAATCAGTACAGACTCAACATTTCTATAGGAGAGTGAGCTAGATTCTACTCTTGTAAAAGTGGTTATCTGGCACTTTTCCAACTGGAAAGCTCTCTAAACCAGCGTTTCTGATATTCATTGAAAGTCCTGTTTATAGCACGGTCAATGCTCCCAGGAGGATTAATTACCAGGGGGGCACCATTTGCTGCCCCTCCCTCCCTGCCCCGAGCTTGCAGACCACAGCCAATGGGAGCTGGCCGGGGGTGGTGCCTACAGGCAGAGGCAGCGCGCAGAGCTGCCTAGCCCCTCCCTCTAGGATCATTGACCTTGGCCAATGGGAGCTGTGGCGGTGGCACTTGCAGACAGAGGCAGCACGCAGAGCCGCCTGGCCGCACCTCTCCGGACATGTCACCGCTTGCGGGGAGCCACCTGAGGTGAGTGCCGTCTGGAACTGGCCCCCCAAAACACCTCCCACACCCCAACCCCCTGCCCCGAGCCCCCTCCCACACCCAAACCTCTCTCCTCCTTGTAACAACCATTTATCTTGCTTGCACTGCATGCACTGTCAAGTGGTGAAAATTATTATATGTTATGGTGGTCCACAAAGCTACACATTAGGGCCAATAGCATGCTGAAGACCATCTGAACCCTCATGGGAAATTACTCCTTTTAGAAACAATGTTTAACATATATATCCTGTATTTTTGCATGAAAACAGGAATATTTTTGATGGGACGGGGATGCTTAAATCCCTGTCATGTTACAAATGATAAAGATTATAGGTGAAATCCTGGCCCCACTGAAGTTAGTGGCAAAACTCACAGTAGGGACAGGATTTCCCTTTGATGTTTGAATGCTTACTTTGCACCAAAAGATACATTCTCTCTGTTACTTAACCCTTTGGAGTTTGGGATGTTATTTTAAAAAGTTATTTTTGTCTTGAATTTTGTTTAAAACGCTAAATGAGTCTTTGGATCACTTATTAATCCATCCATTGTTACCACATACCTGTTCTTGTTACCCCACACATCATAAACCATTTGAAAAGGTGGAATAGAAGTTATCGACGTTTCTCTTTACATGTCAGAAAAGGCAGATGAGGACATATGAGGTTTTAACTGGCTATATTAATTTGCATATTAATTTCATTTTCTTATATCTGTATCTGGGAGTAGCTATGCAACAGGCTTTTCTAACTCATGGGTCCATACAAGTGCATGGTATTGAGGAAGCTTTGGAATGCCTCCTGCTCAAACTTCAGTTTTTAACTCCAGTCTGCAACCATACATTTTTAAGCAGTGTGGGAGGCAGGAGCTAACTGTTTGTGACAAGTACAGATCTGGGGGGAAAAAATCTAAAAAAGGAAATTTGACATGTGACTAAGGTGTGGGCCAGTGTCTTGGGAAAATGAGTTCAGCTGTCTTGTCTGTTGCAGACTTCATGTGTTACCCTCATATGGGGCCTCAATGCCCCATTACCCTCATATGGGGCCTCAGTGCCCCATCTGTACAACTGGATTGATATCTCCTCTCCTTCCCCACTTTATCTCTATTGTTTATTTATAAATTCTTCAGGGTAAGGACTGCCTCTTACTATGTATATGAATGGCACCCAATACAATGAGTCCTTGATCTTAGCTGGAACTTCTAAGTGCTACCATAATACACATTCTAGATTATGATTAGTTATTCTTTTCCCTCAGCCGCATGCTAAGGGAAGAAAGGAAGGAGAGGTTTCTAAAGCATGTAGTTTGTAACACAAACGATGTGTTTCGCTGATTGTTTGAGTAGTTGGCTTCCCTTCCAACAAATCACGAAGGGTGGAGTGAAAAACAGTGAATCCATTTTATGAAACATTAAGGCAATATTGTCTAAATAGAGGGGAAAACACCCCTCATTGATGTATTGTAGCATGCCACCTGCCATTGATCATCATTTATGCTTCTCAAATGGCCAGGGCAAAGGTTGCTATAAGAGAGTGAGCTGGTTTCTCATACTGCTGCTGCTCCATTAAAACTTAAGTGTGCCTCCGATCCAATGTGTCTGTTCCCCATTGGGACCCACTGAAGGGAAGATTTGAGGTCACCCCAAAACTAGTCTCTCAAACAGTAAGAAAATAAGTAATACTGTTATTGCTCCACCAGGACAGACCTTCTAAAGCTCATTTTGAAAGATAAAGTGTGACATTAGGAAAGTCTGAATTTCTGGTTTCATGGAAACTGCAGCATGTACTTCCAAAAAGATGATGATTTATATTTTTCTTCCTTTTTATAGACTTAATGTGTACAGTGATTGAAGAGCAAAACCTTAATGTTAGGGTGCTATTTAAGTACAGATTTCTAGTGTTCATGAAATAGTATTTTTGTACACAGAGAAGTGAACTCAGTCACTCAACATAACTTCTTGTCCCACTTCAACACATTTATTGTACTGTGTGTCGGAGCCATCCCAGATGCTCTGCCAAGCACGCTTCATGGTGCGGTACCAGACAGGAGACCAGAGTTCAAGTGCGATTAAGGGTCATCACGTGGTTATATTGTTGAGGAAATGAGTCAAAGGCATGTTTACGTAATGTGAATGAGGGAACCGGGGAAAGTGGCTATCTAGAATGACAAGGTATGTGGAAACCATTCATCTTCCTTGACCTAGCCTCTTTCACTTAAACCTCTCTCTCACTCTGTTGTACATTTAAAGGAGTCAGGGAAAAGGCCAGGCTCTGGAACCTTGAAACAAAAAATAAATAACAACTACCCAACTTCTCAAATGCCAGTGCCAAGCTCACTGTAGGAATAAGTTTATTTGCAATGGTGGTGTTGTATATGTGTTGGTCCCAGGATATGAGAGAGACAAGGTGAGGTAATATCTTTTATTGGACCAGTTTCTAAGACCTGAAATAGGGCTCTGTGAAGCTTAAAAGCTTATCTCTTTCATGAACAGAAGTTAGTACAATAATAGATATTACCTCACCAACCTTGTATTTCCCATAGGAATAAGTGGCATTTCCTGTAACTGAAATTCCTTAAATTCACCATAGTAAACGTGTACTGGATGAAGAGAACTACTGCAGCCAGACACAATGGCGTGACTGCACAGAACTGATTCCCAAAATGGTCATTTTAAAACTTTAGTCCTTTTATCCACTAATCAATCACAAATGAGCAAGATAGAATGCCATAAAATGGGAAAGTCAGACTATTACATGATTATGTCCTCGTCCTCTTCCTCCTTCACAACTTTCAAGGAGCATACACACTGGCCATCCCTCTTCCTCAGAGTAGGGGGTGATGCAGGGCAGTTCGTAAATTACTCTAACCCTAAAGCTGGAGCAGCAACCACAGATTAGCAGGAGCTGTGTCACCATGCTACAGCTGGGGAATAGAAAGAGTTCCTAGTCCAAGTCCACTGAGGGGTTTCCCAGCATGTAGCTTGGCTGCTTGGGCTATGCATATGGGGCCATTGAAGTCAAGGACAAAATTCCCATTCACTTAAATGGTCCAGGATCAGGCCCATGGGGAGGATTTGGGGCCTATTAATGGGAATACTAATTCTGTTAATTGTATTAAAGGTATCACATAATTAAGAGTGTCCTATTTCATCAGAATTTTGTCTTAAATTGTAAACACAAGGCCTGAGGCCTACTTGAAGAACACAGTGCCAAGTACTGCAACTAGTTACTAGCTTTTAGCGGTCATCTAGGGCCTCGTATTGCCACACTAACTTACCTCAGATAGTGCCTTGCTTCACAAGGAGTTCTGTTGAAGTCTCATACTCATTGTGCGCAAGATGTCCGAATCAAGGCCTAATAATGGAATTAATTACCTTCTTCAAAGTGCGAAGGCCCGGATTCTTGGTGCATTTACATTGAATAGCACCCAACTTCATCAGTAATCCCACTGAATTAATGGTGCTACTTCTGAAGTAGGATGGCACTCACTGTGAGATCAGAAAAATGATGTAATATTGTCCAAACTTTACATTATAGGAGTGGAAGCATGGATTGACAAACCTGGGTAATGCAATATTTGGAAGAGGGTATTTTAACAAATATTAAAATATTACTGTTTCACTGTTTTGAGGGAGAGAAGGGCTGCCGTGTAAGATACGGGAGGATCATTTTCAGTTACACTTGGAGACTACATTTTGGAATTCCCAGAGGAGGATCATTGGTGTGATGTCTAACATATAGTGACACAGGTGATGTCTAAATTAAACATTCATGCTCCTTCACATGGCTATTTGCTGAAATATTAATGTTGGAATATATTTTATTCTTTTTTATGATTAAAGTTTGCACAAAATATGCATGTTTGTTTATGCCCCTGAGATTAGGGTCAGTGTTATGATGTGAAAGGCAACAGATTGTGTTACTTTGGTTTAACAATTATATATTTATTTAATACGTTCAGTGGGTTTAAAAGTACAGTAATGTTTTCACCTTCATAAAATACAAAACCCATGTCTCTTTAAATCTTATATTTCTATAAAATGATATGGGTAAAGGAAAGTAATGGGGATATGAAATGAATTTTACAAAATGGGATAGAATGATTTCATCCTGCTGTCATAAGTTTATGGAGAATTATTTGTTCTGTAAAGGTAAAAAAGCAACAATGTTGACACTCTCTCATAAGCTTCATGTAAACCAGGCTGCTTTTTAAACTTGTATAGTGCAGCATTGTGATTGAGCATCATTGTTTGTTGTGCGTTTGTTTTCTGTGAGTTTGACGCCATAACAATTCCTGGCTCTCCCTGTGCTCAAGGCCCTCGTGACACAATGGAGGAAATATTTCATAGCTTTCTCTGACTCTGTGACATTGTACCGAAGTCTGTAATTCTCTATCGTTGTTTCATTGGAGGTCCAGTTTCCCTTCCTACTCCCTCAATTAACAAATCTGAGACGCAGGTCAGGTCTTGGGAAAAAAAGATCTAAATTGCAATTTTACAGAAACAGAAAAATAATGTAATAATTCTGTATTCAAAACTTAATACCAGAAACATGATACAGATCTTCACCAGCCAGACTTTATACCTCAGTTAAACATGAACATTTATGATGAATTTTAAGGGGCAAAAAAGCCTCTGTAGCATCTCTTTCTCCCAACTCATGTGAGCCCAGAAGACATGAGTGAAGTGTGTATGAGACCGTTTTGAATATAAACATTGGGTTTCTGCACTTCCTGTCTTAAACCGTAGCTAGCACTTGGGAGGATCATGTTCAGACTAAGATGATTACTGCCTTTTGTTCTGTCCCTTCATTAGCAAAACGAAACCATGTTACTTTTCAGATACCCGTTTTGGGTGGTTCCATGTTGGTTCCAAGATATTAACGAGATGAGATGGGTGAGGTAATATCTTTTACTGGATCGTCGTCAGATCTATTTTGGATGGTTCGTGTTTCTAAATACCGGTATACATGGAGGCTAATCAGTGTTGTGTGAGAATATCCATTTCAGTCCTCAATATCCATCCCAAGTCAGTGCCCCATTTCTTTCTCCTCACTATGACTTGCATACATAGTTATTGTTCTTTGGAACAACTAATGGTTCTATAAACATCTTTTAAGTACTTCATTATCATGCAAATGGAAGTAGGCCATTTGCAGACAGCCTAGCTCTGGATAGATAAAGTATATCTGTAAGGAGCATACATCAATTATTTAAATCCTCAGTATTTATACAATAAGTAAAATTAATATTGGGCAGGCCAGACACCATATATCATAAACTGAGATAACTCTGTACTTAATATTTCTAGCATATTTTGCTCCGCGCTCTACATACGTTGCTGTCCTTACAATTGGTAAGTAGAGATATATATTCTGTTTAAACATTGATAACATTGGAAGGGCTCATTTAGTGGTCAAAGCATCAGGTTTGAAATAATTAGGTTTAGGTTCTGTGCTGTGCCAAAGAGAGCACAGAAAAGCTAAGGGTGGAAGTAGTATACCAAAGATGGTATAAAGCTCGTTTTTGCAGTCCCTTTTCTGGGTGGCATGTATGCCAGTCCTGTCCCCTTGTGTAAATTAGAACAACCCAAAAGCTGCTTAAAGTTATACTGGATACCAGCAGCATTAGGCAGCCATTATGGGAGCTGGGAATCAGCCACATGGAAGAGAGCATGCATTACCTCCCGTATGTTGACATGATCCTCCCATGGCCGGCCATTGATAAGTTTAGGGATGTTTTGAATTGGCAGTACGACTCAAAGCAGCCATATCACAGCATAGCATCTGGGCCTTAGGCTCTTTGTAGCTATAAGTTCTATTAGCTGAGTGCAAATTAAGCATCTAAAATGAAGATAAAAATTATACACAATGGAAGTGAGATGTTATGTGCTTCAGTAAGAAAACATTACTGTTTGGTATGTCAGTTCTCACTAATTTATCAATTATTGGATAATATTGCTTTCTCAATAGCATGCTTGAAATACTTTCAATAAATTCTAGTTTTAAGGAAATAATTACTTATTTCTAAACTCTCTGCAGAAATAATTATGTAATAACAAATTACATGAGATGACACATTCTTTCCCTATAGCAAGTGTAGTAAGTGAAAATATTCCTTGAATTTTTAGCATGTTCATAGTTTTGGTGTATTTTTAAAAATTTAAATAGCCCATGCAGATTTGTAGGCGAGGTTATCTTTTGGTTTCTACTAATTAATTATGATATATTTTACCTCCATGTGATTTGTCATTAGGGATCCTGTAAACTCAAACATACTATGGGAAAAATTGCTTGTTTAATCTGACTGGGACCTTGTGGCATTTAATTGTAAGCATAAGTGTGACAGAATAAATCCAAATGAATTCGGACAGTGATTAACAAGGCGCTCCTTGATATGGTAATGAGATTAAAAAACTCGTTCCTAAGAGTTTCTAAGGATTTAATTAACATTTGTGCAACTAAACAATTTTAGTGCCTAAGTGTTTGCTTGTGGTTACCATAGTTCCACTGCATTGACAGAATATAACCTATGAGCATACATATAAAACAGCATGACCATATATAGTATACAGAGTAAACATATATATAGAGAGATCTTTATGGAAGATTTATGCTTCATTGGTTAAGATATAAATTACTACAAGATTATACAGTAACGTGCACTAAGAATTTATTTTTATTGTTTGCTACTTTTCAAGAACTCAAAAGTGTATGAGGTAACTACTAACAAATGTTAACACAGTCCTTCAAACAGGTATTTAACTTTACTACCATGAAAACAACAAGGAGTCCGGTGGCACCTTAAAGACTAACAGATTTATTTGGGCATAAGCTTTCGTGGGTAAAAAACCCACTTCTTCAGAGGCATGGAGTGACAATTACAGATGCAGGCATTGTTATACTGACACATGAAGAGAAGGGAGTTACCTCACAAGTGGAGAACGGGGCCAATACAATCAGGGTGGATGTAGTTCACTCCCAATAATTGATGAGGAAGTGTCAATTCCAGAAGAAGAAAAGTTTCTTCTGTAATGAGCCAGCCACTCCCAGTCTCTATTCAAGCCCAAATTAATGGTGTTAAATTTGCATATGAATTTTAGTTATGCAGTTTCTCTTTGAAGTCTGTTTCTGAAGTTTTTTTGTTCAAGTATGGCTACTTTTAAATCTGTTATAGAATGTCCAGGAAGATTTTAGGTATTTCTTTTCATGTGTCAGTATAACAATGCCTGCATCTGTAATTGTCACTCCATGCATCTGAAGAAGTGGGTTTTTTACCCCCAAAAGCTTATGCCTAAATAAATCTGTTAGTCTTTAAGGTGCCACCAGACTCCTTATTGTTTTTGTGGATACAGACTAACACGGCTACCCCCGATACTTTGTTACATGGTAGTCTCCTTGTTTTTGTGTGTAAGTATTTGCAGCGTGGGGCCTAAATTTGACATAGCACAGCAATTGAAGGTCATAAAATGATAGTGGGGAGAAG
Source organism: Mauremys mutica (assembly GCF_020497125.1). Lineage (NCBI taxonomy): Eukaryota > Metazoa > Chordata > Testudines > Geoemydidae > Mauremys > Mauremys mutica. Next base: position 119,004,611 of record NC_059078.1, on the reverse strand, counting down.
GAGAAAGAAATCACAAGGGTGATGTAGTTTCTCAGTAAGGTATACACACACTGTTTGATGATCCTTTTTAATTGTGTGCTGGTGATGGTGGTGGTGATGATTATTACCTTTCCTCCATCCTGACATCCAGTGGTGAGCTGGAGCAGGTTCCCACAGGTTCTCAAGAACCGGTTGCTAAAATTAGACCTCCGTGGAGAACCGGTTGTTAAAGGGCCAGAGGGTGAGCAAAGAACTCTGGTCTGTGGGACGGACCATCCTATTGCTCCCAGGATTCCCAGCTGGGGAGGCTGAGGATCCCCCGGCCCTTCCCCCACTTCTCCCCAGCTGCAGTGTGGCCAGCCGCTGGCACCAGCTGGGCAGCTCAGCTGAGCTCTGGAGTCGTCCTGCTGCCACTTTTTGAATGGTCCAGCAAGGTGGGTGGGGGGGCTGCTGCAAGCTCCAGGGCTGGCCAGAGGAGAGGGGAGGGGGCAAGTGGGGCAATTGGCCCAGGCCCTGCAGGGGCCTCTGGCCCCACGACGATCTCTCCCTGGCCTCTCCCCCGCTCTCCCCCCCCCCAAATCAGAACTTTTTATAGGGAACCGGTTGTTAAGATTTTGGCAGCTCATCACTGCTGACATCTCATGGTCAATACAACAGCGGTGAGGGATTTAAAGAACATAATTTTAAAGAAAACTGTCCTGTCATTGTTGTGCATCATGCTGTTTGCTAGCTTGCTGCTGACCTCCCAATTCAGAGATGAATTCATTTCAATGCTTTACTTAGATAGATGTAAAAGTCTTTGGAAAACTTTGAGATGAAAGGCTCTAAATAAATGTAAGATACTAAGTCACACAGAAAGTCCCTTTGCTGAGAGCAGAGTGCTACGCGAGGGAATGTGATAATTATTCTTAGAGCATGTCTAAGCTGCAATAAAACACTTTTAGTTGGCCTGTGTCAGCTGGCTTGGGCTGTGGGACTATAAAATTGCAGTGTAGATGTCCAGGTTCAGGCTAGAGCCTGGGTTCTGGGACGTGCGCACACACACGCGTGCGCGCTCTCTCTCTCTCTCTCTCTCTCTCTCTGTATTACACTAATAATATATGTATATATTTTAATATATGTAATGTGGTCTAGGGACAGATTTTGTTTTGGACCGCCCACTTGCTTCCTTTTGATTTCCGTGGGAGATTCAGGTGTAGGAATGATGATGGGTTTTGGCCCGTAGGCAAAGTCTTGTGTGCTTCCAGAGAAGCACTAAATTCTGTGGCAAGGTTCCCTTAGTTTATGTGGTGGTCTAGTGCAGCAAATTCAGTTAAGCAAGTTAATAAAAGTAGGCTTTTACTGAACTAAATATGAAAATGAATTATTCCTTCAGGCCAGTAACTCCTTTGGAGGCTAAATCTTACTCCATCCACAAAGTTTCAGTTTCCAATTTGCCACACAACTGCCTCTCTGATTTTTCTTAAGTGCAGATGGAGAGTTTTTCCTGTGCACTATGTAGGAGGCATCTGGGGCTGTAGTACCCAGACAGGTGGTATTCGGATGGTGGGATAAGCCCATTAGCTGGATGATATGCTGGCATTATCAGCAGCAGGGCTGGCTCTAGGCACCAGCAACCAAGCACGTGCTTGGGACGGCAGAATTCCAGGGGCGGCATTCCTGGTGGTTGGGACAGCACAATTCCAGGGGCGGCATTCCGGGGTTGGGTTTTTTTTGTTTGGTTTTTTTTTTGCTTCAGCAGTTGTGCTCTCAGAGGTTGTTTTTTGCTTCGGGCAGCAAAAAACCTAGAGCCGGCCCTGATCAGCAGTGAAGTGGTTAACAGTAATGGTATTTAAATGATCCACCTTTAGGTTTCAGACTGAACAACTCATTGAGTTGACATGAGAAGTTCACAAACATTACTTCAGGCTGTTTGCAGGCCCAGGAACATAAGTAATACTCCTCCAGCTTGCATTTTTGATTCATGTTTGTCAATATTTTTTTTCACATCCATGAGGGCTAGAAACACAATTTAAAAAATAAATGCTTAGATTTTGGAGCACTGTTCTGCACCAAGTGGTGGATTCCCCATCAAATTCTGCTACTATGGAATCATGGAATGCAGAGCCTTGCTCGTAGGTATGTAACTCCAATTAGAATAAATGTTTTTCTCTTGGGAGTCATAAGAAAAAAGGGTTATGAGTTACCTAGACCTCAAGGTTTCTTAATAGCTTGTGGGAATTATCTACTGCCAATTTTAGAGCATCTGTCTATCGGTCTTAACCACATGTAGACTTACTGGCAGATCTACTCAGATCAGTGGTGTAATTATTTACTTCATAAAGAGAAAACAGGTTTGCATTATAATGACCTTACAGTAACTTTCAGTTTTATGTGGAGAAAAATAAGCACTTGTCATTTCCTTGTTATTCTGAGGTTGAAGCCTTTACCACAAAGATTTTAATATTTGCTATGTTTTCTGAACTCGCACCGTTTAAAAATAATTATTTTCTTTAGGCAGATCTTTCTGCTGCACCAAGTCTGACCAGTTAATGTTAGAGACAATTCCTACAGAACACCTCCTCTTTTCTATTCACATCTTCTTGGTATTACATGACACTAATGTTAAATGCATAGGAAGTGTTCACTGTCGTAAATATTTTTACAGTCAGCCTAATAAGATTGGAATATCTATCAGTACATGTAACATCCTTCACTTTGATTATATTCCTACTATTATGCTGTCCCTAGAAGTCAAGTATTTTTAGCATTATAAAAAGTTAATGTCATGATGCCTAAAAGAATGATAGCCTCACATTATACTCCTGTATGGAGACCTGGATGCGGGTATTGGTCTAACATAGTCTGAGTGTTCTAGTTATTGGTTTTGTTTAAAAAGGTTGGTTTTTTGTTTTGTTTTTTGTGGTCCAAAGGTCCCTGGTGGTGTGGTAGGGAAGTTGGGTTTTTTTAATAAATCAAACAATACTTATTTTATGTTCTTGGCTAGTGTATCTGGTATGGATAACAAATATCCAATTGCTTTTTTACATGCTGCTTAATCCTAATAGTGACTGTGGGGTCCAGAGTGCAGTCAAAGGGCATTAAAAAGAGATTAAGCATTAACTTGGCCACTGCAAGAAAAGGAAGCAATTCTAGCACGATAGCTCAGAACTAATGGCCTAGTGAAGCAGGCTTTAGAAATGATTAACTTTTGAAGTATATTTGTAAAGCATGAATTACATCAGTTCAAATTCTAATTTTATTTTACCTGACCACCCCCAGAGCTGGACACCAGTTGGAATTTCTGTCCTTGGGAAACTCAGATTTTTTTGTTTTGTTTTGTCCCAAATCAGGATGAAAAGTTGAAATATCAAAATGTTTCATGGAATGGAAAGCTCTAAAAAGTTTTGATTTGGAAATATTCTAATCGTTACTATGGGCTCCTGCGTGCAGTCAAAGGGGAAAAAAGATTTCATTTCAACATTTCCAATTGAAATAAAATATTTCATTGTTCCCCAATTCAAAATATTTTATTTGATTTGGTGCAATATTAATTTGTGTCCTCCTGAGTTGCTGCAGTTCTCCTTGGAAGTTGTAGACTTATCCCCCCCATCCTTCTCAGTGGGCTGGGTTCCCTGACATAATACGTCTCCCATGGTGCACCATGGTCATGTAACTCCCATGAATCTTTCCCATTGGTTAAACTAAATGGGAGATTGTGATGCATCATGTGAGATGTAGTTCAGCCAGGAGAATGAAAATAGGGGCTTGAGGTAACCGGACTACAACTCCCATGAGTCACTGTGGCAGCTCAGGCAAACATAGATTAATATTAGGCTGACCCAAAATAAAACATTTTTTATTTGTTTTGGCAAAGTGAAATGTTTAATTTGGATTGACGTGGCTTGAAACAAAATATTGTGTTTCGGTTTTCTCATTAGAAAGTCAAAAGATTTTGGCAAAATTTTGCAGAAACCTCATTTTCCATTGAAAAACCATTTCAATAGAACATTCCCAACCATCTCTCCCCACCACTTATTTTTAAGTACAGTATTTTTAATCACGTTTTAGATATTTAAACCATCTTTTAAGCCAGTGTTTGGTGAGAACCATATATTTGGTTTTTAAATTGATCTCTCCAGGTCTGTGTAATATAGAAATATAACTTTTCCTAGCACCTTTCATCCATTATCTAAAAGCAATTTGCAAACATAGATCCCAGTCCTAAATGGTGATGTGTGCAGGCAGACTGCTGTGTCATTGTAGAACCCCACTGACAGGCTCCATGGTAAGGTAGTAGTTTGGCCAGGCAGATCATAATGCAGGACCATAAGCTTCACAATACTCCTTTGGGTTAACTGAGCAGTAGTATACTAATTTTACAAGTGGGGAAACAGGAGCACTGATGTGGTTAAGAATTGCCCAATGCTACACAGCATGTTTTTGTAGAGTGTCAGAAATTGAACTGATCCACTTCCCAGTTAGCCGGTCTCATCCTTTGACATATTTATTTTGTCTCCAAATAGAAATAGTTATATATATGTACTTTAATGACCAGTGTCATGCATGTGCATCATGGTTTTACTTGCAAAAGCACTATTGTAAATGATGCGGCTTTTTAACAGTGTACAGAATTCAGAAAAAGCTACTGGTGCTGGCAAAATTTGCATATATAGAATTTTTTTTCTCCTTAATGGTGATGACAAGATCTTTTGTTCCAAAAGTTTTTTTAATCAGCAAGCTGAGTTAATATTTCTGAAATCCATAAGGAGAAAATCCATAATAATTACACAATCTGAATGTAAGAGCTTTCCAAATCATCTCTAAAAACAGTAGAAGTCCAATGCATATGCAGTCATTAATACATGTACTTCATTATATTACTGTTTAATAAAATGACAAGTGCAGACTAACCTGTTAATAGAATTTGGTTTTTTTTCAGCCCTCTTAGTTTTTTAATTATCAAATAGGCATTTTAATATTTGAAAGTCGCTGTCCTGCCAGGGTCTCTAGATAAATAATGCTCATTCAAGAGGATAGCTTTCTGTTTTTGCCATTGTGTTCTAATCCTAAGAACAGTGAGCAACACCATGCATGATCTGAGAAGTGGTACATTCTCATTATGCTGTTCCAGGGTTTTAGTTACATAACCTGTACGCCTGCAGCTACAGCCATGAACGCTGCTTTGTACATTTAGGCATTTCAGTATTTTAGGTTAAGAAGTGCATGAAACTCAGTAAGGCTGGGTGTCACTCTGTCTGGAGTGGCTCATGACTAAGGCTACGATTTAGTCACGGAGGTCGCGGAAGTCACGGCTTCCATGAATTTTTCTGTTTTGCCTGTGACCTATGCTTGAATTTTACTAAAAATATCTGACAAAATCTTAGCCTTACTCATGACCGAGAGTGCCAGCTTCAGGGCAGATTGTCAAAAACAGGGCAGGCAACCCCAAACTGTTGGTATATTCTATAATTAGATTTCATGAACACAGTAACAAATGTGAACTCCTGGATCTCTATATCAGTCTTACCTAGCAGTCACAGACAATCCCCTTAGGCTCTAGAGTCTATCTTGCCACCAAGGCAAGCTGGACTTAGTGATAAATGGTCACTTGCACCAAAAATCACAAAATATTTAGGTTGTTTCCAATCCCAAGAGCCCAGTCACTTACCCCAGATCAATTGCTACCCTAAAGTCAGACCTAACACCAAAGACAATGCCTGTAACCAATCTTGTAATAAACCATCTAAAGGGGGAAAAATGAGTTATTTACAGGTTCAAACAAGCAAGCATATACACACAAATGAGTTACAATCTGTGGTTACTAAAGATGAGAGAGATGTGGTAATCTATAAATTCAAAATGTCTTTCAGGGCCGACCCAAGGGTAACCCCTGAGGTTCTCTGCCTCAATTGAATGTCTCTGGCCCTATGAGAGTTCAAACCTCAGAGATGAAATATCTTCATGTCAGCTATTTTTATTTTCCTCTTCCGGCATTCAGATTGATGGAATGAGGCCTTCTACATGTACTTCATAGGTGCATGGGGCAATTAACAAAGCTTTTGCCTTATGATGGCCCAGTTAATTTTTGGTAGCCTTTCTAGATAGGTGGAGGCGGGGACAATTCCTGTGCCTGGGTTCACATGTTCAGAGCAAACATTTTCAAAGTTATAAAGCAAAATGTACATATTTCCTTTATATGACAAGTGAGATTAATGCATGCAGCAACTCAGAAGCATTTCATAGAGTCTAAACACTAAGTGCATTCTTATAAGAATAATACCTAAAAACTAACATACAGGTGAGTTGGTTTGGTTTCCAGCTATGAGTTTGTCGGTTCTTAGCTACAGCCTTGGCCAAAGCTGGCACTTGGTTTACCAGCATCACACTGGGGTGATAGGGGAAGTTGATGTTTTGGGTTTTTTGGTTATAGGAAATACAGGTCATCTTGTGTGAAGGAGCTAGGATTTCTTGTGCTGTGTTTAATACTAATAAGTAAACATTTATCTTGGAATGGTGATGTGATGTCATCATGATATTTCATTGTAGGCATAGGGGGAAAGTAAATGTTTACTTTTTAGTGTTAACCCCTGTAACTTGAAATAAATAAAATACTGGTTTTAAAGTTGACAGCCCTCAAAATGGCAGCCCTCTTTCTATTAACAGAACAAGTGCAGCAATGACAGCAGCAGTTCAGGCTTCCCTTACTGTCCCATCATTCTGGAAGCACAGCCAGTAGGGTGGAGTGGATAGTTCATTATGTCCTTGACCTTTCTGCTTTGACTACTAGCGTAGTTACTAAGTTGGTACCAATTATGGTGGTGGTTTTTCTGACAAGGAACACCTGTCCAATGGACACTGGACCTCAGCCCATAAAGGCCCATCACTTGTTAATGACTTATGGTCATTTACTGACTTGTGCTTCATTTACAGTTTTGGTCTTTAGTTTAAGGGCTTTGAATCTCACTAGATGTTCTCTAGGTTCCCATACAGCTTGGATTATGACAAATGACTGAGTAGAGTGCATCTTCAACAAAATAGAATTTGATACATTTTAGACTTACCCTGTATATAAAATGAGGATAGGCTTGGGTGTGCCAGTTACAGTTAGCAAGGATAGTCTGAGTATATTACCTTATTAGACACACTTTTTTAAACCACAGGATACAGTGGATGGTCAGTGCTCTTAACAGCTATTGCTTAGTGATCTGCCAGCTATTTTGACAGTGATCGAATTTTATTGTAGGTGACTTAATCATGGATTCTTGGTAAGAATGAGAATAACAATAGAATGTGGTCTGTGACCTTGTCCTGTCAGTGCAGATAAGCAAGACTACACAATCAGATTTAAAACAAATGAAAGTTTCTGTCAGTAGTCTTGTCAGCTGATTTCTAAAACTTCCTTGACATGAGTATTGGGACTAGAAAGCTTCAAAAACTTTCCTTACAAAAGTACTGAAACATATAAAGCTATTTTCATCCCAGCTATTTGTAATAAGAGTGGGGTCCCATCCTGGAGACATTGATAGGTGCTAATCTTCAACAACAACAAAAAACAATAGTGGAAGAATGTTGCTCAGCTTTGTTGCAAGCCCACTGATGCCAGCAATAGACAGATGCATTTCGTGTGCTGAGCTAGTCAGGAATTGTTAGATTTGTGTACAATGTTTATTTGCTAAGCTTTCTGGTCAACTTCATTACTCTTCATTTTATTCATTATTATGTCACTGAGCGGTAACTTGTTAAAAGATTAAAAGTTCCATTTGGTTGCTCATGCTTAAGGTATGCAAATGCCTTACAACCCTGACAGTAATTTACTGACCTATTCTGGCAATTTGCACAGAGAGCTTCTATATATATATAAAAATATATAAAACAGTATAATTTTATTAGAAACCTCAAAACAACGCAGTTAGCTCTTAAAATAATGCGCCTGATCCTGTGGTCCTGATGCACACACAAATCCCATTCATTTCCATGGGATTGACCAGTGTGTAGGGGACTGTAAGACTGATCCTAAAAGAAAAGTGTTGTTTAAAAGGTAGAAGCAAATATCAAAGGATCCAAATCCATTCAGAATTTGGCCCATATCTGTATTTGTCCTTTTAATCAAATTATCCCACATTGGCACTCTAACACATTTGTTATTTGCAGAGAGATTTTACATGTATTGCTTATGAACACCAAAAGGCTGCTTTTTTTATATTAAGCTACTGTATCCTCAAATCTATTATGGACTTTCCCAGTTCAAGTCTTGCCATTACAGGCATACTTTTGTGAGCACTAAATTTGGAGACCCTGATCTTGAAAGCCAAAATCGGATGTTAAGAATTTGTGGTCAAAGTCTCCATCTCCTTGGAGAATGGACATTTCCTCCACTGGGCCTGCAAAACCGTACCCAACTTTATATGAATTAGGATAATAGGCGGTTGCTGTAAGACAGCAGTTTTTTCTAAGTTAAATTGCAGTCTTAGCCATAGAAGCAGATTGCTAAAACTCATAAAATGAGTTTATACAGCTTGTTTGCCTTTATAGAGACTCCAGGTGATCTCCTCTTTTCCCAAGTCACAAGAAATCACTTTATCTATAAGCAGTTCAAAGTGACAAAGGTCACATCTATTAGGATTTAATGCAGATTACAGAAACAAGCATTAGAACTGCTTAATTTTGGCCCTTCGGACTTTGCAAAGCGTTACAAGGATAGAGGGAAGCTTTTTTCCTCTTTAATTTTTTCTGTAACTAAACATGGTAATGTAAGCCTTCGGATATAGGATGAAATCCTTCTATATTAATTCTATTTTCATTTCAGTAATTGGAGGGAATTGGAGTAATTGAGTTTGGAAAAAAGGAAATAAAAACTAAAAAACATTGGCCAAACATTGCAGAGAAATGAAAGGCATTGAAATAACATTTTTATTTAGAGGAGAAAAGACTGCTGAAGTATATGTAACGACGAGGTAAACAGTAATAAAATGTTTTACATAGATAGCTTTCAGAATAAACAATGTGATGATTTGAATGGTATACATTGTATTTAATTTGAGCTCCCATTGTTAAATAATCAAAATTGCCTGGTTTCCAAAATGAAACTGTAATAAAGTTGTTTATAGTAAGATCTACAGTATTTCAAAAAAGATAATTAAAAGAAAATAAACAAGTTAAAAGGCATTTTAATAGCATCTTTTTTTCTTTCAGGCAATATTGGATAAAAATATATGTACTTCAACAGCAGTTTCTTTTAAGTATTAATTAGTTTTCTTTTAATCAGAGCAAGTTGTAACAAAATGGTAACAAATGTTAGGCAGGAGTTTTAATGTGATTAAAAATATAACACACATATTGGGCAAATGGATGGTCTCAGGAAATTGCTACTGGGAAAATAGAGCCATTCACCTCTGACGTTCTTTGATTCATCTGACGCAGAGTGGTAGAAACTGAAAGTCATTCTTAACTGATAGCTATTCAGGAACCTGTGTAGAGGGGATCGATACTCTCATTATAGTTCCTAGTGGACATGTACCAACATCACAAAAACTACCATAACAATTGGCATTGTTGTTGACCATTCCAATAGACAGGACAACAGACAAAATCTCTATTGAAAATGGACTTACTCTCAAAGTAAGGGTTTGAGCACATAGATGGGGAAAGTGTGGGGGAACTATTCCTTCCTGTGCTGCACCCTTAATGAGGGTAAGGCTATAACACGTTTTGTGGGCACAAAATGCACTACACAAAGATGGCATTTTTATTGAGGGCATGACTGAGGACACGGAGGGCATGTCTGAAATAAAACACTTGTGGCTGACCTATGTCAGCTGACTCCGGCTCGCAAGGCTCAGGCGGTGAGGCTATAAAATTACAGTCTAGATGTTCAGGCTTAGGCTGGAGCTCAGGCTCTGGGGTCTTCTGCGACCCAGCTTAAGCCTGTACATCTACAATGCAGTTTTACAGCCCGAACAATGCGAGCCGGAGTCAGCTGATGTGGGCCAACCACAGTTGTTTTTATTCCGGTGTAGACGTAGCCTAAGGAAAGTTAAGACAAGTTAACTAAAGATGCGACGTTTAAAGCATAGCAACTTAAGGCCACTTTTACTTCTGAATAAGAGCACCCATACAGGGGTTTAATGCACTATAACTTCACAACTTTAGGTAATTCATCTTAACTTTCCTGAGTGCCCCCATGTAGATATGCCCTGAGTAAACAAATCCTTGGCTCTGAATACCAAATCAAAGCTAAATTCCCTGTGTATGTTTCACAGGATGCTGGAAATGTCTGATGGCATTTTCTATTCATGATCTGTTGCACTTGACAAATTAGGTTAATTATTTTTTGGGTACATTGGTAAACATTAAAGTCAAAGGAGGAACAGTTCAGCATCATTTGTACCCAGTTAAGCTGCATGGAGTGGAGAGAGGTGAATTTGAGTTAGTTTAGAGCCATATTATCCCCTCGTCCTTGATTAAGGATGTGATGAAGAGTGGGTATGTGCAATGGCACTGAAAGGGGGAGTGGCAGCACCATGGCAGTATTTTCTGTGGGGGAAAGTGGAGCACCATGGCCCCTCTCCCCTAGCTTTGCTGAAGCCCCTCCATGGGGCTCTGCACAGGAGGGAGGGACAGCCACACTCTACTTGGGCATAGTTCCTGTCCTTTGAAAACCTCTGGGACTTTAGCTTGCAAACTAATTGTGACCCTGAGGTGTAAAACCACTGTAGGTGATAGCAGAATCAGCTCCCTGTCTCTGAGGACTTGTAAAATAAGATTGGGCAAAGTTCTAGGGGTGAAATCCTAGCTCCATTAAAGTCAATGGCAAAACTCCCATTGACTTCAGTGAAACCACTGAAAGAGCTTCTGTAAGGAACAATCCTGCACTGATCAGTGGGATTCACTGAATCGCCTACCAGGGCTTTTCCATCTCTGTATTCTGTGATTACCTGATTATGCATAAATGCTAACAAACAAACAAAAATCACCCCTGCACAAAATAAACTGAAGGTAAAGAAGAGATTTGCATGAAGGAAAGCTAAACTACAGAAAGTGGGAGCCCTGAGGGGAAAAGGGGGTCTAGAAAAACAATGACATGAAGTCCAACCAGCCCATAACTGAATCATGATTTGAAATTCCTGATTAGGCAGATTCCAACTTGTCCCTTTTTATTTTATTTCTTCTGTGTTCCTGCCATTGATTCTTCACTGCTGAGATTATCCAAAAAATTTCAGCGTTGACATATAAATGTTTGGGTGACCATCTATTTCCCGTATCTTATTTTCAGCCAGTCCGTCAGACAGATTCAGGAAAACATTAAGCATGTGCTGTCTTGATCAAAGGTCTCAAATGAATAAAGAGTTCCTCAGACTGAGTGAACTTTATAGAAACAAGCAACTATTTGAGATTATTTTTTAAACAAACAGCAATAGAGGAATATAAACCAAATGCTTTTAGCTTAATTTCTGACTATTTTCCTGTCCTGTTTATTTCTTGTTTTTCTTCTATTAATAACTGAATAAACGTGTATTTCTTACCTATAGTTTTGTCCATCTTATCTCCCTCTTTTCTCTGCCACTTCCTCTCCTCATTCTTTTATACAGGTACGTGCGCATATGTACATACTGGCTTTTAGTTGTCTAACTTAAAATTGATTAGAACACATTAATTTTTAAATATGTGTCACATATCTTTTAACCAAGCACTAAAAGGTTGAGAAGGCTTCATGGTGTAAAGTTTGATCCAAAACTAAGTGAGAAGAATTTTAAAAATATGGGCTGCCCTTCATTAGCCCTCGTGATATCTCCTGTCAGGCAGTGTGTGCTTATGTTGCCATGCTAGGCCAGGGCAAGACCAGCTGCCATGCACCATTTACCCTCTGTCAGCAGCTTCAGTCAGAGCCTGGGCAATAGTGTACACACGAGTCTGTCATGCGTCAGCATCAATTAGGCTCACTTTGCTGCACTTGGGAAAAGCAACAGCCCTACTGTTAACCATTTTTGTTCTTTTTTTTTCCCCTTCGTTCAACTGTTTTAGCAAACTGATTTGGCCAGAGCATTTTCACAGTAATTCTTGCAAATAGTAATCCTGATTTGTGATGAAGTAACTCATTAATTCAGATGAACTGATTTTACTGCAGGAAATCTGATCTCTTGGCACGTACCTCATTGTTTAAAGGGGAGAAATTACAACTGGTGCTGTTTATACCAATGACCATTTTTCCTTCCTCCAATCATTATAGAAAAGTGTCCCCCCCACCCCACCCACATACTAATAGTTAATGGCTGGGACGTTAAATTTATCATCAGGACAGCAACTTGAAATGTCATCAAAATCTTATGCTATGCCTTCAAGTATGTTATTTACTCAAAACATTTTCAGTTCTAACTGTTCTTTTTTTAAGGGCAGGGCTAAAATTTACCAGACTTCATGAGAAACCATGTGTGGTCAATATCTATATTTGACTTGCTATTTTGTGGTTTACCATAAGATGGAGGCGGTGAAGAATGAGAAGACCACCCATGGTCTGTTCCAGTCAGGTGATGTGTTGACCAATTGAATCTTGCTGATGTGAAATGATTGTTAAGAGGACACCTTCTCCTAAAAGAATTCTCAAGGGCCCCCAAGTTACAATTTCTTCCTCTGTATAAGAATAGAACACCCATGACTATTTATGTAATAAGAGAGCTACTGTGCACTTTAATGGATAGTTAGAGACATTTTCACAGCTCTGTAACCACGAGGGATTTATAGAGACTTATGGGCCTGGTCAGTTTGTAAAATCATGATAGCCCAAGAGACTGTTGTCAGATGTTGGTAACAAGACAGTGTTTGAAAGGAATCAAAACAATATAAATCCTATGAGATGTGTGGCAGCAGGAAGGGTTCTAATGGAGAGGAAGACAGGGTCGACCACCACAAAAGAGAACAACGAGAAGAAAGTGTTTTTTTCCCTTTCATGCACACTGCACCAGCAGGGGTAAGCAGGTTTATAAAAAGAATCTCATCGGTGGATCAATCCAGTATAACAGATGGAGTGTACAGATATTGTGTATCAGATTGCCATTAGCCTGTGGCAAACAAATACATTGTCGCAACTGTTTGCTGCAAAACTTTTTTTTTTTTAAACATCCATAATTACCAAGAGTTGAAAAGAGCTGTGGGTTAATGATTTCCTAACAATAACTGTGGGGAGTTTTGTGGATAGTAATTTCCCCAAGGAATACATTAGCAGGAGATGTAACTCCATTGAGCATCTTGAATAGAAGATTTTGGATCCCCTGAAATAACTGTCTATAGCAGCTCATTTTGGGAGAGGAAATTTTCCTAAACAAGAGATATGGGACCAGATTGTCAGCTGCTGTAAATTAACATAACTGAAATGAAGTCAGTGTAAATACACCAGTTAATGCCAGCTGAAGATCTTTCTTTAGAAAAGCGTCTAGGAAGGTTCAGGTTTAGCGAGAGCCATGAGATGAAAAATGTACAGAATGTGAATTAATCTCTCCCTACTATTAATATTGGTTTCTCTGATTGGATGTCAAAATTTGAGCAGTTTTGACATTCAGACAAACTTCAGTCTGGATGAGAATGGGAGGTACCTAGCTCAGCCTCCTCTGCAGTGATTGAATATGGTGAACACTGACGCTCTCCTCTGAAGTGTCTGTGTTTGGATGGGGCTTCTGGGTTTCAAAGTGATTGACATCATATGGACATGCTTTCAACAAGGTCATGGGTCACAGTTCATTTTCGAAACTTAAATTAGATTCTTTTGGCCCAGTAAATATAAGTTTAGGAATTGGGACATTAGGGGCTTGTCTACAAAGTGACAGCAAAGTGCATTAGAGGAGCGTGATTTGTGACTTTGCTCCGCATAGATCACAGGACTATTTTAACATGAACAAGGTACCTTTTAGAGCATGCTAGTAGGTTCTGCATGGGGCAGTTAGAGCGCGGCACCTTAGCGTACTTTACAAAGCACACCTGTCTGGTGTGCTTTGTTGCACCGTGGGATGAGCCCTGAGACACATTTACCTAGGTCAGACATGTCCAGAAAGACTAGAAACCCAAATCTTTTGCTTAAAACATTTGTCACAGGACAGATGAGAGAGTCTGGTGTGAAAATAATTGGTCAGATCTGAAAAGCATGGGTCTCTTCCTAACACCTATTATAGAGGCGTAAGTCTGAGCATCATGGCAGAATAACCCCAAAAGGAGATTTGTCTTTAAAATAAATGAATTTACATGTATTATATTTACCCAGACTCGAGTTTTCATCTTTCAGGTGAGCCTGAGGATAAGGTCTCTTTTTGAAAGATTCAGCTTATGACACAAGCACACGGGTCAGTTCCCAGCTGTAGGAGGAATGTGATGTGTTATGTCTATAATCTTGTTATGGGAGGGGAGGATTTAGAGTTAAAACTGGCACCAATTTCATAATCTTTCAGTGTTTTGAACTACCCTTTTGTGCTGACTCTGTGGTCCATGAGGACAGGTAAGAATCTCGCATGCATATGCCTTGAGCGTGCCAACTTCAAACAAACACAAGAAAATGGCTTAAAGCTGGTGATGGACAGACTCCTGAGGATTTAGAGCTTCAGTCTGCAGAAGTATCTGCAAATGAAGATACTGGACTGCTTTCATATTTGGACTAGAGATCAGTATGATAATCATGCAGTAGCAGGCTTTTTAAAGGAATATTTTCAGTATTTCTTTGTTCCAGTGGGGTTAGAAATACCATGAGAATTCTTTACCTATTATTATTTTGGTGAGGTTAAGGTATTTCACTTCCCATCCGAGCCACAATGAGGAATTACAACCAAATTATGTTCTCATCTGCTGTGATGGTTTGTTTTGCTTGTCTATTATATTCAAACTGGTTTGCCCATCCTATTTTTTTAAATTTAATTATTGTTTAAGTACTTACAAGAGAGCTGAGCCAGAGGAAGGGTGGGCCTCTGGTTAAGGCGCTTGACTGGGTCTCAGGGAGCTGGGTTAAATTCCCAGAATTAATCTGTGTCCTTGGCCAAGTCACCTTATCTTTCTATGCCTCCGTTCCCCTTGCTTAACTAGTAAATTTTGTATATGTGTTTGTACATGTAGCACAATGGAGCCCTGATCTAATTGCTCCAGTTGCTACCGCAATACAAATAATAGTAATAATCAAAATCGCTCTCGAGTATGTTTGAATAGGTCAGTATGTGCACCGGGCAACAGTAATGATTTTACTCCAGAAGCTAGTAACCTTGGGATACCGTCAATCAAAGGAACACCAGACTACCTAGCTAGCTCTAGACATTAATAGTAGTTACATTTCCTGAACTTTGGGTTAAGATTTGTATTCACAACTTTTTCACCTTTACAGATTTACTACGCTCCCAAGAAAGAACTGGTAAAAGCAGAATTTGGGGGGAGGAGGAATTATATATTTTAATCAACAGTGTGTGATAATGACTCTTTCAGTGTTGCAATGTTTTGCAGAATCCACTAGTTCTTCATTGCCACAAAATCCCAATATTTTCTCAAAACTTGACCTGATTTATTCAAATATTGGATTCAGAATAATCTTCTATTTGAAGGGTTCTCTTCCCAGTACTTTTTTAAAATCTCATTTCTGATTCTGAAAACGATAAAAGGAAAGTCAAAATACCATTTTCATCCTTGCTTCCCCCACAAATGGTTCTTGTGTTTCTGGGTCTGCTTTCTTCACATAGCAACCCTGTAATTCCAGCTCCACGAGAGTCCAGTAGCTTGGAAGCTTCCTAACCTACCTTTATTGTTTGTTTCATCAGCTACAATATGACGTCCGGGTAGGGAGAAATACACACATCTCTTCCCCTCTTCTTTGATCATTAAGTAACCTACACCTTCTTTCACACCAAAAGAGTGGAAATAAGTAAACACTTTTGGGCTGTCCAAACACCTCTTCCCCTGTTGCCTCAGGGAGGAGATTGGGAGGAAGCAGTGGAAATCATTAAGGATAACTTGCCTCTGCTTATTAAAGAATGTCTGCGAACCAGAGACAGGTGTATTGTGCAACAAATCAGTAGCCACCTAGTACTGAAGAGTTCTGACAATGCTTCACACTGTGGCCTATCAGAGATTCACAGCAACAGTATGGGGCGGACTCAGATCATACTGACCCAGAAGAACAGACCCCTAACAATGGACTAAATAAGATTCTCCCTTAGCTGTTAATAGCACAGGGGCTATGACCAGCATTTGAGCACTTCGGAATCAATCCAGTAGAAGAATCTGACACACATACAAGCCCACTAGCTGGTTAATTATTATGTCAGAAGAGGTTTGTATTATGGAAACGATAGTGAGGAATAATAGCTAAGGTTTTGGATGAACAAATACCAATATGTAAAGGAGGATGAAACTGGTAGTCCTTGAATAAAGCAGTCCTGAAACTAACTGACTGACGAGTCAGAGATAAAAAATATTGAGGCTTTAGAAACTAAACTGGTGTTAGGAATATGTTCATAGAACCATAGAAATTAGAGATGGACAAGACCTATTAGGTCATGTAGTCCATCCCCCTCACAATGAAGAATTCTCGCTAAAGAACTTTTTCTAGGGTTTTCACAGGTCTTTTGGCCAGAGAGAACGACTAAATAATGAGCTGATTGCGCACAAAATAAAGGAAAGTAAGAAAGCCAAAGTACTAGTAATAGGAGACTTTAATTACCCAGGCAAAGGCTGGCTTGAATCCACTGGAGGAAATAAAACTGCATACAGTATTTTGTGGATTGAGTGCGTATATTTCATTAAAAATGTGTATTGTTTAGCAACTAAAAGGGACAGAAGTCCTGTTAGATTTAGAATTAATAGGTATTGTGAGAGATGGGGTGTTGGACACACTGGTCTGAACATTTAATATTACATAGATTAAAATAGAAGAGAATATAATAAACAGGTTTCTTTTTGTAGTGGCTAACACAGTCATATTTAGATTCTTATTTCCAGTGCCTGCTTTCATGTTTTTAGATGCAGCGTATTGTGGCTGTAATGAATTGTGGGCATTAATATTAGTAGGTAGATAGCTAAATTCCACACCTGTTTGCCTCTCACAAATCACATATTTAGTTATCTATTAATATTTTGATCTAATTATTTGCAATAGAAAATTGCATGTACAAAACAAATGCCTTAGGTGAAGATTGGGTCCTTGATGAATGACTGAAGTACTTACTGTAATCTGAAATATCAATGAAATATTAATTTTAACCCCCCCCCTGTGATTCCAGGGCTCTTCAGCTTGAAATAAAAGTGGAATTGAAGAGGTTGGGTTGGAAAGGAGCAACTTTGGAATGTTTAACAGTGATATAGGCTGTGCAAAATCAAATAGGGTGAGAGATGGGAAGAGAAAATATTTTTAAAGGAACTGCCCCGGGATCAAAGTAACACATCAGTGACATAGACAACAACTTTGTGGGTGTCAGTGTTCCCACCCCACTTTTGAGTCTTGAGTGGTGCACACTTCAGCTTGGCTTGAGTATTGGGGCTGTAGTATGGAGTAAATGATTCCAAGGGAGTAGCTGCATAGCACTGACATAGCATTTTCCATCTTTGCAAACATTAGCCAGTTAATCGTCACTTCATTCCTGTAAAGTAGGGAATTAATAATACCCCATTTTACAAAAAGAGAAACAGATTCAGAGAGGTGAATTTAATTGTTCAAGGCACCGAAAGGTCCAGTATTGGAACTCAGGAGTTCCTAGCAACCAGTCCTGTGCCATAAGAATATGCCTTTCTCTTTTATACCCCACAAATAACTGAGCTATAAGTGGAAGATTTATATAGTAATTGGTAAGGCAGGTTCTGTACTAAGATATTCTTTCAATATTCACAATAAATTGCAGGACATAGCTGAATGATGGGAGTGAAAATTTTCTTACAGTGATAAATGAAATAGTAAACAACTTGAAATCATGCTGGCATCAATAAAAAAAATTAAGAACAATTAAAATTTACCAAAGCACCAGTTGCAGATGTATTACAATTCCTTTTCTTCAAGGAAGTGATAGAGGAAATACGAAAGCCAGAGGTAATGTCTTTGGCAGATCACTAAATTCAATGGAAGAATTAGAAGATGATAAATGTTGCCAAGCTATTGTTGCCATAATTTGGAAAGAATAGAGGGAAGATAGGGAAACATTTAACTGGGATGCAGTTATCTAAGTTTCAAAATTAATTATTTTCAAATGGATGCAACCTATGGGCAGAAAAGGAATGATCATTTCAATAAATCTGTTGGGGGTTTTATGTCATTTCAGAGCTTGTGGACAAATAAGGGACATTGGACCCAATTTATCTCTAGGGCAGAAGAGACATTGTAAGAGACAATGTGGCCTCGAACAAGAAGAAGGGCCAGGAGGATCAGGGGTTCCAATCTGTTCCAAGCCACTGCCACTATGTGACACAGGGCAGGACACTTGACTTCCTTGTGCCTCTGTCAATCCATCTGGAAAATTGGGTAACAAAAGCAGGACCTCCTTGAAAACCAGATGGTGCATCTGAGTTGAGCTCTCCGGGGTAAACAAATTACAAAACATTGATAGATGCCACACTCTGACAAAGACTGGTCTACGGAGTCAGGAAGGAAGAGCAGGCTCTTAGCAGCTGACCGTTCTGGGAGCTTGAAGTAGTGATTTGTCTGAGAATTCATGAGCAAAGTGGGAGATCACGGAATGGATGCAAAAATTAGCTTTATGATAATAACTAAAAAGTCAGTAGAAGAAGTGAGTTAGGAGTTTATGCTGCTATAGATCTGAATCAGAATGTAGAAGATGTGAATTTAGTAGTATCCATCTACCCCAACTAGGGAAATTCAAAAGTGCTAAAAACTCTCTAAAATATTGGTATAATATCATTCATATCCAGATCATATATTGGACTGAAATAGCTAAATCTTACTTTAAATAGTTGGTATAGGTTGTATCCTGAAGTTTTGGGGGTTCTTCACTTCCCAGTATTGGGCCTTTATTGAGCAATTAGTTGTATTCCCCATTTATTTAAGAATGGCTTGGATCCTGGGTCCAAAATCTCAGTAATATGATTTAAGTAGGGATAGATTATAAAAGCCAGTAGAGTCGGAACATAAGATTTGAAATAAACCTTAAGTCACATGTTCAGACAGGCAGGACTAGACTGAGCCCAATTCCCTGCAATACAAAATTGTTCCCTACAGTACAATTTTTAGTATTTTTATAGTATTTTGTGAATTTTATGTATTTTATTGCTTAGAAATTTGGTTTAAAATGTGAGGCAAAAATAATTTTAGGAGGTTTGGGATAAAAAATGATGTCTGTATTTTTAAACTTAAAATCCTTGAGTGTGGCTTAGTCAGTAAGGTTCTGGACTGGCACTTAGAGGATATGGGTTCAGTTTCTGACTCTGCCACTGTTTGGTGACCTTGGCCAAGACACTTCACCTTGTGCTTTCATTTCCACATAAAATGGAAATAATGATACCAATCTCCTTTTAAAGAGTTTTGAGATCTGTGGATGAGACGTGCTATATAAGAGCTAGGTTCAAAACAAAATTTATTTATTTTTTAATCAGTCATACTTCACTGGAATGAACTGATGTGCATTCTTATGTGCACTTTCAATGTATGTTCCATCTTGTTGCCCTGTTGACTGATCTGCATGTGACAGACAGGGAAGGGAACATGCTACATCTATACTGCTGAAGCCTGGTCAACACTAACAAATTAATCAACCTAGCTATGTCAGTCAGGACTCTAAAAAATTTCACCTCCACAGGGTTATGGATCAGTAGCTCTAACCCCCCAGTGTAAGAATTCTTCCATCAACCTTGTTACCACCTCTTGGAGAGGTGGATTAACAACATCATATGCTACTGGGCTTCACCAGCACAACTGCACCACCATAGTATAAACATACCCTTAGCATCATGAAGCTGCAAAATTCCCTGTATTAAGAAAGAAAAAAGAACTTTGTCTATCAGACCAATATTTTTATGACTGTTTCTACCAAATTTACACATAAGGCCCGATCTTGAGAGGTCTTGAGGCCTCAGTTCAGACAAGCACTCAAGTGTGTGCTCACATCCATCTCTCTTTGGCAAAGGACTTTCTAAATCTTATTAAGCAGCAAAGAATCCTGTGGCACCTTATAGACTAACAGACGTTTTGCAGCATGAGCTTTTGCAAGCACTGCTTGCATCCGAAGTGGGTATTCACCCACGAAAGCTCATGCTGCAAAACGTCTGTTAGTCTATAAGGTGCCACAGGATTCTTTGCTGCTTCTACAGAACCAGACTAACACGGCTACCCCTCTGATACTTAAATCTCATTAAAGTCAATGGGATTTAGACACCCTAGAAATGCTGTTCCATAGCAAAGCAACACATCAGTGTATTTTAAATAATCATTCCTGAGTAAACTGCCCTGATACCTCTTCCCATCTCAAATAAGAGTAAGTTCTGGGATTTCAAGGGGCCTAAAAAATTCTCATCTGGATAAGATGCCGAGTTCACTTAAAATATTAAGGATACTGAAGCAGCTCATCACATTGTGGCTGATCTGGGACCGAGGACTTAGAGAACTTCCTAGATTTATTTTTTTCCCCAGTGAAGTGTTTTTAGTAAATCATTGATAGCGACAGCTAGCTTGTTGAAAATCCTTAAATTTAGGGCCAGCTAGCAAGCATTCTGTTGGAAGACGTGGTGCTGTGGCAAAGGTGGAAAATGTTTTGATCACTTATGAGACTCGGGTCATCCAAAAACTATCCCAAGAGATGTACAGAAAAATGCAAAGTTAACTGGGCCAGGTGAGGAAACTGGCATTTTTTTCTGACTCTTATGATCACACTATTAAAGAGGAGGGAGGATTTTTCAGAATTTTTCACGCCAGCTGTGAGATTTGGGTCTAAAATATGCCTTTGTGTGCTGTGCTATATAGAGTTATTTGTTTTGATTGCTTGATGAAGTGTATATTTGTCATTAAAACATGTATTATTGAAGGATCCAGAGGAGTAGAAGGAGACTGAAAAGTCAGTAGCAGAGAAGTAACTGAATTGAGTTCATTCTTAGATTTGTGTTATAAAGGAAAATATATGATTGTGTTGTTCCTAATGTGCACAGAAACTATACTTATTCATTATTATAAGAACACAGGTGGCTTGTTCATTTGTGGTGGTGTTACAGTTTCCCTTACCTCCGTATTCAGGATTATGACCTCAGTTACGCACAGAAAAAGTGGAAAGATGGTTTTGTGGTTAAGGCACTGAATTGAGACTCAAGAAGTCTAGGTTCAGTTCCTGGCTCTGCCATAGACTTCCTGTGTAACCTTGGACAAGTTACTTGATCTCTGAATATCCCTATCTGTAGAATCGGAATAATAAAATTTCTTATTCTTTCTGGGTCAGGGCTGACTCTTACCATGTGTACGTACAGTACCTAAGAAAATGTGGCCCTGATATTGCTTGGAGCCTTTAGGTGCTTTCATAATAACAATAATTGTAAAAATTCAGCCATGGAGAATATTTAGTATATTAGAGAAAAGTTCCCTCATTGAGTGATCCTTTATAAAATATGGTCAAGGATCACTTTTACTTTTCTATCAGCCAACAACAGAAGGTGGAAGATTGCACGGAAGGCCATATTCCAAATAGATTGTGAAAGAGCTATCCAAGTAATTGATTGAGTGGTTGAGGGGAAGGATTTGATACCTTCAGTATGCATTTTAATAATGAAGATGATTTGCTTTTACTTAGGAGCAATGTCGGGTAATGCACCTTGCTAAATTTGTTCTAATTGGCAATAATTGAGGGCCCTTGTTGACGTAAATCGTCTGTCTGCCAAGGAACTAAATAAATGATCATTGTTTATCTTTCACCCCATTCATGAGATGTATAACTGCCTAAAGTAAAATATATTAACACGGCAGTTACCAAACTATGGTTAGCAGAGCACTGGCCCTTCTCCTGGTTTCTTTCTGCTAAAATAAATGAAAATAGATTATTTTCCTAACATTTCACTTCTAGGTTGCTACAGGGATGTCATGAAGTTGCATATAGGAGGGCAGGTGGTCCAGGCAACTGCAAATGGAAAGGTGTCAACAAGACATTCTCTTTGTTTATTAAGATGTGATCCCTCTTAGGAAATAGTGTAAGAACCCCCTTGATTAACCCATTAAGACGCAGACGCTGTGAAAGGGGTTTGGATGCTCACTGATTTTGCCCACTGAGTGATTTTACTGATGCAAGCATATCTTTTGTAATAGAGTTCTGAAAATGAAAATAAGTCTTATTGTGAGTTATCAGAAGGATCAATGAAATATTAGTAAAAAAGCAATTAAGTACAAAAATAGATTTAAAATGTCTTTAAAGCACTGTAGGGATGACAATTTAAACCCCAAATAGCAAAAGAAATAATTGTTGAGGACACAGTACTCTTTTATAGTATGGGCCTGGCAATATAAGATGGTGCTTAAACACATTACATTCTCTTATACTGTTTGTTATTATTATTATTAAGCACTGTCCGTGTGCTTGACACTGAACAACAATGAAAACATTTAAGACTTACGTTCTGAGGCAACAGTGTTGCCTGGTGGATGGGACACTGGACTGAGCATTATTAGATATGGGCTTTATTCTTGGCTCTGTAACTGACTCACTGTGAGGTTTTAGGCAAGTCACCTAAACTCTGTGTCTCAATCTTCCCATCTGCAAAATGGAAATAAATATTCTTGCCTTCCTGTGGAAAGCTCTTTGAAGTTCTTGGATGAAAAGCACTGTACAGTGAATGAAAACTAGAAAGATAGTGGTGGTGTGTGGTGGTGGTATTTATTAAAGATTAAGTATATTTGGTCCTGATCCAGCAAAGTGCTTAAGTCCCATTGGTGGCGATGAGACTTCTGCACATGAAATTAAAGAACTTGCTTAACTGTTTTGTTCACTCAGAGTCTTTGTGACTAACAGTGCTTAAACACAGCAAGAGTGAGTTACAGGCACAGTAGATCACTCTATTTCTGAGACTGCTTTATCCTACCTCCAAACATTTCTGGCCTTAGTGGCTTTAAATTCATAGTATTAATGTTACTATAAATACAAAAGGACTGCATTAAAATAACTTACTTTAAGAAGGAAGAGATTGTGGATTGAAGGGTACTAGAATAAACAATTTGGGCAGAATTTCTTTACAGAGAGATGGAACACTTACCATAAGCAGCAATAGATGCAAGGAATGCCTGGTATTTCAAAACCAGAATGGGTGAATATTTGGAGGGGGAAATGAAAGGGTATAATCACTAGCTAGAGTGATGGGATGATAGTCTATGGGATGAGTGTTGTCTTTAACCTGTCACTTGGTTCCACTTTTTTTTATTTTGCTCTAAGAATTAATAAAGGCACTTTGAGATGGTTTGTGTGGTCTTAGGGTTTTCACTGGTCCATAAGTACTTTTTTTTATGGGGATGGGGAATGTAGTTCAAATAATGTATCTATTTTGGGGGTGAAAAAACAACATTGTGTTGCACGCAAAGGGAAAATTAAAAATACTAAGTTAACAATGTTATTAAAAGCAGGTTTGGAAGTTGGCTAGGAAAGCTGAGCTATTTAAGAATGAATTCTAACCTAAGGTCTCTAAAATGCCAATTACAGTCACTTGAGTGCATGGGCATGCTGAGCTTGTTGCTCATAGAGTTAATGAGCAATTTCATAACATGCCGTATATCACTTTAAAAGAGACATGATAAATTGCCACTAATGGTATTGTGTATATACACTGAAGCTGTTTCTGCACTGCATTTAGTGCTAGTGATTGGGTGGTACACCTGGAAAGACTTGTATTTTAATGGGCCCTTTTTAGCACTTTGCACCTCGTATGTGTTCTGGATTATGTATGATTGATGATTTTGAACGTATGGGTGTGAGACATGTAGTTCGTAATGCTTTTAAACCATTTGTTTTCCAGTCCATAAAAGGCTCCTGTGTTTTTTGGATAACGGTTTATACTTCTCAAGTAGACAGGCACACAGTTCCGGGACTTCGCCTGTTAACACTATAAATCCAGCATGCTTACAGGAAAGATGTTCTATTAAGAGCACTGTAACTGAAGAGTGTCATTTTCATGCTAGTAATAAGAGTAAGAATAATAAGTAGATAGTTTTGTAAAGAGATAATTTGATGTCTACAGTAGTTAAAATAAACATTTTGGGCAGTAGATTGCTTTCTTTCTGGAGATTCGTCTAGCTTACTTTCCAAGGAAACTTATTTGCATCACAGCCTCCATCCTTCTGACTGACTGGATCTCCTATTGGATCCAATCAGCACTTGAATCGCCCAAAGGGATTGTTTTGAATTCTCTCCCCTTCCTGACCCAAGGTGTAAGAGACCAGGGCTGGAAATCAAACCCACATATCCCATGTAGCTCTGCAGAGTCCCGCAGTTGCATTTTTCTCAGTTCTAACCTTTGGGATTCCTACTAATTAGAGGGAACCTCACAACCGTTAGGAGAAATTATCACACTAGTTTTTAGTGGGTTTTTTAAGCTTCTGTTTATGTTTAAAGTCTAATGATTTTAAGTATTTCATATTTTGGGTGAAACTGGTTCTTATGAAAGCGACACACTAAAACTGGTCAGATCTAGGAACAGTGCTGGCAAGTTCTGCATGGGCTTTTTCCTACAGCTCTGTCTGTACACTGCACTCCTGTGCCCCTCTGTCTTTCTAGTCCTGTGGCAACTTTTCAGCAGAGATTAGCAGGGACAAACTTTCACTTTAGTGTAGGATTTCAATTTCAGGCTCCAGGATTGAAAGGCAAGTGCATTAAGCTCCACTGCACCATATTTATAATATGTGGCTAATTAGCACTCTGCGTCTTTCTGATCTCTGGTACTTTGTCACTTGCCCCTGAATCCTTCAATTTCTGCCATTT
This sequence comes from Mauremys mutica, assembly GCF_020497125.1. Classification (NCBI taxonomy): domain Eukaryota; kingdom Metazoa; phylum Chordata; order Testudines; family Geoemydidae; genus Mauremys; species Mauremys mutica. The sequence goes on along the minus strand of NC_059078.1, from coordinate 118,979,754 downwards.
TTTAGTTTTCATTAATCACCAGTGGCAATGGTAATAAAGCTTACTTTAGCAGCATGGATATTTTATATTCCTGTATCATCTGAAAAGAACCAGATACAGTATATAACAAATGTGACAGGTACCATTATATTCTCTGACTCAGGTCAGTCTCAGCAGTGATATAATTGCTCTTTTTCTATATGTGTATATATTGCCTCTGCACATGGATACTGCAGCCCTCTGCCAGAGTGATGCGTGAACTTGGGGAAGATAGGGTTCCTCTGTCTAACTTGCCTATGCAGCTGCACTGTGAATAAATAATGAAAGAATCATTGGGCCAGAGAGAGAGCAAGCATGAGAATAACTTTGTAGCCTTGTGGTTAGAGTATTCACCTGCAATGTGAGAGATCCATGATCCAGTCCCCCTGCACCAATTAATTTTTAAAATTATATATTTGCAGTGGTACAGCATCAATAGGAGACACGGAGGAAGCCTCACATCAGAACATCCCATAGTCCAGTGGTTAGGTGAGGAACTGTCTCACGTTGAGGTGTCAATAAAGTGGATATTGGCGCAAATTGATAAATTAAACAGTAATAAGTTACCAGGACCATACGGCATTCACCCAAGAGTTCTGAAGGAACTCATATATGAAATAGCAGTATGTTACTTATCACTTAAAACAGCCTCCTTACCAAATGACTGGAAGATAGCTAATGTGTTGCCTATTTTTACAAAAGGCTCCACAGGCGATCCTGGCAATTGCAGGCTAGTAAGCCTAATTTCAGTATCAGGCAAATTGGTTGAAACTATAGTAACAAACAGAATTATCAGACAGATAGATGAGCACAATATGCTGGGGAAGGGTCAACATGGATTTTGTAAGAGGAAAATCACCTATCTATTAGAATCTTTGAGGGTGTCAGCAAATGTGGAGAAGGGTGATCCAAGTTAATACAATAGTGTACTTGGACTTTCAGAAAGCCGTTGACAAGGTCCCTCACCAAAGACTCTTAAGCAAAGTAGGAGTCATGGGATAAGGAGGAAGATCCTCTTATGGATCAGTAACTGGTAACAAGATAGGAAGCAAAGACTAAGGTCTGGTCTACACTACGGGGGGGGGGGTCGAACTAAGGTACGCGACTTCAGCTACGCGAATAGAATAGCTGAAGTCGAACTACCTTAGTTCGACTGACTTACCCGTCCAGATGCGGCGGGGTCGAACTCCACGGCTCCAAGGTCGACACCGCCACCACCGTTCGCGGTGGTGGAGTTCCGGAGTCGACCGGAGCGCGTGGGGAGTTCGAACTATCGCGTCTAGATTAGACGCGATAGTTCGAACTCCGAGAAGTCGAACTCACCGCGTCGACCCGCGCGGTAAGTATGGACCTACCCTAAGAATAAATGTTCAGTTTTCACAATGGAGAGAGGGTAATAGTGAGATCTCCCAAGGATTTGTACTGTGACCTATGCTGTGCAACATATTCATAAATGATCTCGAAAAAAGGGTAAACAGTGAAGTAGCAAAGTTCGCAGAGAATATAAAGCAAACTGCAAAGAGTTACAAAGAGATCTCACAAAACTGAGTGACTGGGCAACAAAATGGCATATGAAATTCAGTGTTGATAAATGCAAAGTAATGCACATTGGAAAACATAATCCCAACTATACATACAAAATGATAGGGTCTAAATTAGCTGTTACCACTCAAGAAATAGATCTTGGCATCATTGTGAATAGTTCTCTGAAAATATTTGCTCAGTGTGCAGCAGCAGTCAAAAAAGCTAACAATGTTAGGAACCATTACAGAACATCAGGGTTGGAAGGAACCTCAGGAGGTCATCTAGTCCAACCCCCAGCTCAAAGTAGGACCAATCCCCAGACAGATTTTTGCCCCAGATCCCTAAATGGCCCCCTCAAGGATTGAACTCGCAACCCTGGGTTTAGCAGGCCAATGCTCAAACTACTGTGCTATCCCTCCCCCCAAAGGAAGGAGAGAGATAATAAGATAGAAAATATAATACTGCTATATAAATCCATGGTACAGCCATACTTGGAATACTGCATGCATTTCTGGTTGCCCCATTTCAAAAAAGATACATTAGAATTGGAAACAGTACAGAGAAGGGCAACAAAAATTATTAGGGGTATGGAACAGCTTCCATATGAGGAGAGATTAGGAAGACTGGAACTGCTCAGCTTGGAAAAGAGATGACTGGAGGGAGGACATGATAGAGGTCTATAAAATCATGAATAGAGTGAATAAGGAAAGCGAATAAGGAAGAATTATTTACCCCTTCACGAACGAGGGGTCACCCAATGAAATTAATAGGGAGCAGATTTAAAACAAAGAAAAGGCAGTACTTCTTCACACAGTGCACAGTTAACCTGTGGAACTCGTGCAAGGGATGTTGTGAAGGCCAAAAGTATAATTGGTTCAAAAAAGAATTAGATAAGTTTACAAAGGATAGATCCATCAATGGCTATTAGCCAAAATGGTTAGGGACAGGTATACTCTGGGTGTCCCTAAACTTCTGACTGCTAGAAGCGGGGACTGAAAGACGGGATGGATCACTCAATAAATTGCCCTGTTCTGTTCACTCCCTCTGAAGGATCTGACACTGTCAGAAGACAGGATACGGGACTCGATGGATCGTTGTTCTGACCCAGTGTAGCCATTTTTAGGTTCTTGTGCTGGCTTTTGTGAATCCCATTTGGAAGTGCCTATCCCCATATAGGGAGCCTAACTGCCTAACCCAAGCTTTGTGAATCCCAATGTTTTTCTAGGTGTTTAAAAGTTAGGTGTGGTAATAGCTTCACCATTCCTAAATTTCTTTGTCAATCCATCCCTAAGAGATTAAGTGACTTGCTTTTGGTCATAAAGGAAGCCTATGGCAGATCTGGGAATTGAACCCAGATCTTCTGGGTTATAGGGGAGCATCTTAACAACAAGAACAGCTCCTACAGGAAGTAGACGTGAACCTAATTCCCTCAATTATTTAAACTCTTCATTGCAAAAATATTTTAAACCAAGATAAATTGGATTGAAAATATACAATAGGTACTAATCTAATATCCCATTTGCTAAACAGCTGGAGTTATAAATGCAGAAATGAATATCTGAAGAGGCTTATTCTGCCAATATTTACAACCTAATATTCTGCCAATATTTAAACCTAATATTTTGAATATACTTAAAATGTAAGGCTGCTACTCGTTTAGATTTAACAGCAGAATGTAATGGCTGTCATAACTTTATACAAAAGAATCAAATATTGGGGGGGGGGTGCAGAATTACCAAAATATATATGGAATACTAGCTTCTCTGGCTTGCTGCATTTTAAAAAAACAAAGCAGCCATTGTTAATGAACATAATGTAATTTTACTATTTTGTTTAATTAATATTAAAATTGTGTCAGACAACCCCCCTGCTAGGCTTTCTGTACCATATATTTTGTGGGATAATCATGAACTAAGCATAATGTGACTATATTTTGTGTGCAGATTATATATTATTGATGACCCCAAATACGAAGCTGCTGTTGTATAATAAAATACTTAATATACTCCGGTTTTCTGTAAATTTGTGTTGTTGCTTTCACTCTAAATACATTATTGTACCCTGGTACTTCCACCTGAACACCAAAGAACAGATATTTCTAGTAATTAAAATAAAAGAAATTTCCATTTTGTCTCATTGATTTTAGATAATTGATAACATGTAATGGGCTGTCGCCTCTGCTGAAATAGATACAACCACACAGCCAAAATCAGCGTATCACAATTTGTCTTGGTTTTGCTTTCATCTTCCTTAATCATGCAGTCCTCAGACACATCCTGTTACAGATATCAGAAATGCAGGGCCTGTTTCATAAAAGAGATGTGTACCTGTACCAGTGCCATGAGTTTTCTACAGACTTGCCAGAGAAAAATTGCAGAATACTCTTTCTGTGCCTGAAATGTGCCTTTGCTTTTAAGGCCAACCCCTGTTTTGTAGGAGAAAAGAACCTGTTTCTGTAGAGCGGCGGCGTGGTGGGTGCAAGCATTGGGCAGAATGTATCTGAAGTGGCTGTTAGTCTCTTTCGTGATGTTTTGTGGGAGTGCAGTGAGGTGACTGTTATTAGTTTACTGAAAAAAGGTTTGTCAGAAAAACTGTTCTTAAGGCACTTGCACAAAAAGAGTTATCTTAAATAAACTCTGGAAATTTAACTATTGACTTCTATAGGAGCAGAGTTAGGCCAAGTTGCTCTGAAAACCCTACCCAATATATTTAAATCTAAGTATTATAAACAACACCCTTTCTTTCTATTTTGGATGGGTGCAGCAATTTGGCATAAAATAGTTTTATATGTTCCTGAATTTTAATTTTCCTAACCAATTTTTAGTATGTCCGTTTTTGTATCACCCTATCATGTTAAACATTTTGAGATGCATTTGTATGGAAAGAAAGCATGTTTATCTATGTAGATATTTATATGGTCCCCATCTCCATAGTATTTTAGATCCACAGCAACACCAGTGAATTTATCCTTAACACTTCTGAAGTAGAAACTATTATTTTCCCATTTTCAGATGGGGAACTGAGCACAGAGAGATTGACTTATCCAATATCACACCACAAGTATTTTGCAGAGCCAAGATTTGAATTCAGATCTGCTGAGTCCCAGTCCAGAGCCTTAACTACAAAGCTGTCAGAACAAAACAATACAAGAGTAGATCAGATATTTCCCCAAGACATTTTTCAACACCTAACTTAGGCACAGCCAGAAATTTTAGGTTTTTTTTATCTGGGTATATAACTTGCAATGCAGCTCTTATATAAAGATTGCACCAGGCAATTACATGATGTTTGTGAAAATATATTTTAATTGCATGGGCCCATCATTTATGCTGACTCTTTGTTAAGTTTTTTCCGCTTGGGACAGGTGAACTAGAAAATTGATCCAAGTTTATTAAATAATAATTTTCTTTGCTGTCTGGTAATGGTTTCTGAAGGGTTCCTTTCTTCCTTCTTTTAATTCTTGGTCACTTGTCATGGGAGAGTCTCATAGCTATGACATCCAAACTCAGGTTCAGATAGAAAGCTCTGTGGGGCTTTTTCTTTTGAGGAGTGGCAGGAACCGCTGGAAATGCTTAAAATGGAACCAAAACATTGTCCTACACTAGGGGAATGATTTGCTGGAGGAAGTACCATATCCCTCCTTTTCTTCGGCAAGTGAAGACAATGGTGTTGTTGCATCGCTTTAATAAACAAAATATTTGTAATTATAAGAGTTGAAAATCCCCCTTTTTAAGTACATTTAAGCATTACTCAAATGTGAGTTTTTTCCATCTTTTTCATACATTTCTCATGAACTATTGCAATTGGCCATTTCACTTAGCCTTTTGATTCCATAATCATATTCTGTGTTAGTAAATAAAGTCTCTAATTCCCATCTCTGACTATCCCTGCTGAATCTATATCTTCCATCCAGACCATATGAGGATTCAACTTTTTAAAACAAAAATCTATTTTATTCCAGTAGAGGGGAGTAAGGCCTATGTGTAATAAAGAAGCAAGTTTATTTTTGCTTAAAGGTTTTTTGAAAATTCCCACTTAGCTCCCTATTGATCAAAGGATAGAGGTTTAGTCAGCATGATGGCTTAGAGGGATAAGATCTTAGGACTGTGAGATAGAATCTTGCCTCTGACTGACTTTATTGTGTAGGCAGTGGGGATTCCTCCTAGTGATTGTTTATATATAGTGTTTGAGATGAAGCAAAAGCAAAGAACAATTTTTTTCGAACGGAACAGATAGTACTGATTTGAGGCAGGGATAGTTAAGACTGGGTCATAACCGTTTGTACGTGTGTTGCTGCCAATGTATCTCAGGCCTACCTAACAACAACAACTTTTCCTACCTAACAACACCTTCTGTTCTTGTGGTTGGACTTTTCTGTACAGACATTGCCAGGCATGCCCCAAATCTGGTGCATTTGAGATGTAGCCAAATGTTCACTGGGGACTAGAACAGAGACCACCAGTGACCACACCGGAGTCATGAGTTTAACCTGCTGTTGACATTATCTTGGGGCCTGACGGTAGTTCTTGAAGGAGTTCTGGTACTTTGGCAAAACTCTTATCCAATAGCCCTTGGATACTGGGGTGGGGGAGAGAGCAGATCTTCTGAAACACTTGACTTTCTTATACGCGCTATTCGTATCTCTCTTAAGTGCCACCATACTGCATTCAAGTGAGTTGATTGGTCACAGAATCACCATCTGCAGTGGCATGAGAAGCATCTTGTTTAATCTGGACAGACAAAACTGAGAGGCAAGAAGGTGAGGTAGGAACAGAAATATAGGGGAGAGTAGGAATAGCAGTGAGTGTGGGGAGCAAGAGAAGGGGAGACTAAAGATCACCAGGAACTATGCAGAAAGAAGAGAAAAGAATATTGGTATGTTCTTATGGGAAGAAGACATCAGAACATGGCAGCAGTCATATGATCTAAAGTAGGCAAAAAAGTAAAAGGCAAGAAAAGCTGTTCTACACACACACACACACACACACACACACACACACACACACACACACACACACACACACACACACACACACACTTCGTTAAAATTTTCAAGATTGCTTCTAGGCCTCATCTTTACTGATAAATTTGTACCAGTTTAGCTCAATGTGTTTAAAATCTATCTGGTTAAACTGGTGCAAACCCATAATATTGATGCACTTAAACCAATTTACCTCTGTTTTAAATTGGCTTAACTTTAATTCACAAGTTAAATCAATTTAAGTGAGGGTTAAACCAGGTTAAATGTGTCTACCTTAGGGGTTTAACTATGTAGATTTAATTAATCTCTTTCAACTTTTCTAGCATAGATCAGACGTTGGTTTTCAAAACTTCCCTTGTGAGGGTCTTTGGAACTCTGTCTCCCTCCTTAAATCCCTCTTTGTTTCTGTTCACTACGCATACTTCAAAATCTCCTATAACTGTGTGTGTTTCCTACCCTCCTGGCATCATCTCCATGCTCTTGCCCTATTTTTAATCTAAATTAAGAGCTGTCTATAAAACAAATTAAACTCAGGTTTACATATACACCTTCAATGGTATAGAAACCGTGGATACATATTGCTCTAAATCAGACCCCTGGAAACTGAGTCCCCCCTCCATTCTGGCAACTTAATTTTCACAGTGCCTAAAGTCCATTTGAATCCAGGTTTCTAAAGGTGAAGGCTAGTGCCTTAGGTCAGTATGCCACCCATAACTCCACCTTCCCAGTGCAGTGGATTTCTAAAAAGAAGGTGTCCTGGAATAGTAAACAGAATGGCCTAGAGATATATACACAGGTATCAGTCTGAGCAAAGCAAGTTCACAGGAGCCTCTGGCGACCTCACCCGAGTGACTGTGGCTGAAGTTATTTGGAAGTGTAAAATTATGGTTGAATTTTCTTCATAATAACCACATCCTGAAATCATTTGACCAGATGCTGTTTTAAAGACATGAGCATCATAATTTATATTTATCGTGGACATCATTCCCCATGTGACAAATTATTCTAGATGCTTGCCAGTTTGCAAGACATGGTGGTGATTTTTTTGTTTGCCATCTCAAAGCACAGGACATTAATGTTATCTCACATAATTCTGTATCCTTGAAAAACCTTATTGAATTAAGTTTAAGTAGCTTTGGTGTGCATTGTATTTAAATTTCAAAGTTTATGTATTATTGTGGAATTGTGTTAACTTCTGTAGGGGAGAGACATGACCAGTGTAAACCCTAGAAAGTTTTATGAGCTACTTTAAACAAAGTGCCAGACAACCTGAAACTTTTGGAACAAACAGATGAGTGTGTTTCCTAGGAAATACTTGGGAGGAGGTGAATGCAAATTCTCACCTCTGGGCTCAATCTTTTGAAGCTGACCCTGAGGAGAAACTGTCTACTGATTACTTATTCCCTATCACACATTCTGCTGATTTACCTATTCCAAGAATACAAAGAGCAAAGCCCCAGCCTGAGTAAAGGAGGGATTCACAGATTCATGAGTGTGCTTGTTCTGAATGTAACAGCTGTTATGAACTTACAACCACAGAAAAACCCCTTGTGGGGTTTGAAGGACTGATCACCTGCCAGAGCCCTTGCTGGAGTTGAGATGATCTCTGGTATGCATGTTAGCACATGTATAGTTTCTTCTGTGGTTTTTAATATGTTTTTCCTGTAATGCTTTTATCTTAAAAATAAATGTGCTTGCTTAGAAAGAGGTATATGGTAATCTGTAGCTATGGGCAATTACTCTGTTTATAGCTTCTGAGGAGAAAGCAAAACAGGTCTGTTGAGGCAGTCTGACTTTCTGGGGAACTCACAATGTAGGCAGGGAACTGTGCAATCTGCACACATTCTCGTCAGGAGAGAGAGACAGCCTTGGTCTCTGCCCAAGAGTGGTGAAGACTAAGGAGCCGGGAGCCTAGAGCAGTGTCCTTGCGGGACCATGATGGGAAAAATATAGGTGCAGTTGCCTTGAACAGTGACATAATCATAGAATCATAGAACTTAAGATCAGAAGGGACCATTATGATCATCTAGTCTGACCTCGCGCAAGATGCAGGCCACAAAAGCTGACCCACCCACTCCTGAAATAATTCTCTCCCTTGACTCAGCTGTTGAAGTCCCCAAATCCGGATTTAAAGACTTCAAGTAGCAGATAATCCTCCAGCAAGCGACCCCTGCCCCATGCTGCGGAGGAAGGCGAAAAACCTCCAGGGCCACTGCCAATCTACCTTGGAGGAAAATTCCTTCCCGACCCCAAATATGGCGATCAGCTGAACCCCGAGCATGCGGGCAAGACTCTCCAGCCAGACACTCAGGAAAAAGACTTTCAATATCCCAACATTGACCCTCGGTACTAATTACCAGTGGTCGCCTAGTGTGACCAGATGTCCCGATTTTATAGGGACAGTCCTGATTTTTGGGTCTCTTTCTTATATAGGCTCCTATTACCCCTCATCCCCGTCCCGATTTTTCACATTTGCTCTCTGGTCACCCTAGCCACACAGTTCTTTAACGTTTTTTTTCAACTATAAGCAAGAAATTGGAAAGGCAAAAGTGCCAACATGGATTTGGTTAACATCATGATCTCTCTGTCCTCTATTAAGCCTTTTTATCTAGAAGGTTCCTTCAAGTCTTTGAATATTTTACTCTATCTTGTGAAAGAGCCTAGCACTTTATTTGCCCTTGAGCATACAGCATATGTTCATTGCAGAGGCATCTGCATGACCCCGTGGAGATCTTCTCTATGACTTGTCTCTTTCAAGAACCCATCTGTGCTTAGGTAAAATATTCCCAGAAACGGAATATTGCACCAATGTGATATAAGGCCTGCAGCTTCTGTCTTGTGTGGAGCTGACTACAGTCAGGTTATGAAATGAGATCCTTATTTTTAGATTATTTCCCCTCTCCCTGTGCTTGTCAAATCACTTGGAAATATGGTTGTTTGCATCAAGTTCATCAATTGCTTTTCCTTTTGTAACTAAGGGCTTGTCTACACGAACACTTAGTTTGTGGCAAGCTACCCTCCTGTGCACTAAGTGTCCATATAGACCCTGCTGCCATCCACTAGAAGTTCCCTAGTGCACTTTACTCTATTCCTTTTTCAAAGCAGGGTAAATCAGAGTGCATTGCAGAACTTGTAGTGTGCAGCAGCAGGGTCTACATGGACTTGTAGTATGCGAAAGGCTAGATTTACCAACCAAACCAAGTATTCATATAGACAAGCCCTGAGAGTCATCCCTCCAATAACTTTTTTCTTCTAAATACAAACAGGCTTAATATCTTTTTAAGGTTTCTTATTACTCAGATATTTTGTATGGCCTGATAGTCTTCTTACTCTGTAGAACACTGCCTCTACTGCTTTTCACAGCCATGGTGAGCCATAACTGGATTCAGTACCATGGATGAGGCTCCCATTTACCGATGACTACCGTAGTTTTAGATTTATATTCATGTAGCAATGTAACTCAGCAGGCTGTTTGCCTTTCTTCTAGCAGTTATCCTTTAGCTTGAGACTTTTCTGAATCAGAACCCTTAAATCTCTTTTAAATCATTATGCCTCTGCACACTTTCATTTAATGTCTCTGCTTTCTTTTGGAGTCTTTGCTCTTAGATTTTTTTTATCCTGCATTTACCTGAACTGAATTGCATTTGCCATGATACTTGAATACTTCCAAATTACTTTTCCCCCACCTGTGTTTGACTGCCAGGGTGATGCCATGCTGGGAGATGGGTGCTGTGCTTCTCAGGCCATCCGTCAGATGCACAGAACACTTGAGTTTTTCTCCCGCTCTGTAAATGCGTATATTTGTAGATTACTTTAGTAGCTAAAAGCTGTTGAGTGACACCCTCCATCTCCTCCTCTCCCAGCCAAAACTCCGAATAGCATTGACCAGCTTAGCAGAAGACTACTATCACCCTCTTTACCTGGTGGGGGGAAGATTGCTGTGACATGAAGCCTATTGAGGAGAGAACATAAAGGGGAAAGTGAGGGTAATCCCAGATCCTTGGAGAGCAACAGACTATATTTCCAAATGACTACACCCAGTCAGCTTTGTTAAGATTATTTAGCATAAATGTTGACCTGAAAATACTTTCTGAAATCATCATTAAAGTCACATGGGATTACTTATGCATAAGCTTTTTTTAAAATAACAAAACAGTTTGTGCTGTTTACAGGATTTATAGGAGCCATCTATTTCAGAGTGCTATTTACTTTTATGATGTTTATCCTTCGCCCACTGAGGGGTGTGAACATCATTGGTTTTTACAGTGTGCCGAGCAGCTACCTAAAGCTATTTTTACATTGATTTATTTTTCCATTTTAGTTTATATAAAGTTTTCCTTCAAGGATCCCTAAGAGCTATAAAAACAATGTAGCATAATTTGATGTTTCAAGATCACAAATTAAAAAAAAACTATTTTTTTATTTTATTGTAGAATTAAAATTATTCAAGATTAATAGTAAACTTAACTGTTTTTAAGAAAGAAAGTATGAATGGTTTCAGATATTTTGTTGCCTATCACTTTTCTCTTCCATATTTAATTAGTGAGACAATGTAAAAAATAAAATAAAAACTGGCATGTTAGCTCAGTCTTGAATAAATTAAAAGTCTGAACACTTCAAATAACTTTTTTGATTTGGATATTATTAAGCACATGACTGTGTGCATCATATTACTTTAGTAGTTGACATTGTGTTCATATATTAATTATTTTTAATTAATATATAATTGTTTCTCTTTTTTTCTCCCCTAGTCATTTAGTAATACCTGTAATTCACTGTTGTGACAAAGGTATTTTCAAGCTAATGCTTCATATATTTTGTACAATTATAACTCCCTATATGTTTTTTTGGAAAATCTGAGTCTTGTTTATATATTTAAATATTTTTTTTAAATGTAAACAATAAATTGGCATTTGCTAACCCAGGACCAATATACTAAGACTGAGCCTTCAGTTGAAGGACACTTTACCTAATAAAATAATCAAATATAAGTGTCTTAAGAAGCAAACTTAAATTCTGCATACAAGAATAGAGATGTCTGGCTGGTTTGAATTACCCTCTGACCTTCACAGTTAAAATAAAAATTATGTTCTTTGTTTGGTGAAGCATTAGCAGCCATCCTTGAGATTGCAGAGATGTGCTTGCTGAGGGAAAGTTCCTTGTATATTATGCTGGTTACCTAAGGGTTATATTCAAGATGCTCTCTGAACAGCTGGGCTGATTATTGAAAAATGCCTTATAGTAACTCCCAGCCTAAGCTGATCAATATTAGTGCAAAGCTTCACATAGGAGGGAGCTATTTAAATATTGAGAGCCTCCAAGATAACAGGGAATGAAAAAAAAAATTCAGAACAAATATGCTGAAGGGTTCAAAAGACGAGAAGAATGTCTTCTATCTGTGCAAAGAAAATTAAATTGCAGCACAAAAACCATTTGAATTTAATATTACTAAAGTGAAGGTGTATATGTCCAGGGGGTGGGAGGAATGTAGAGGGAAGCTAAGTATAGCTATACATACATCATCCTACCTTGAAAAGTGTACTCTCACCATAACACTCTCTTTGAGACTCTTGGTATACGGTTCTGTATTGAACTTTTACTTCCTGCTTTCTGAATTGCTTTGAGCCTCAAACTGACTCACTCTTACTCCCAGATTGCAGAGGTACTGATTTTCTTTAGCACCAGAAACTGAAACTTCACATCCTTTGGCACGTTTAAGGGAATATAGTAACGTGACTTAGGCCTGGTCTACACTACGCATTTAAACCGGTTTTAGGAGCGTTAAACCAATTTAACGCCACACCCGTCCACACTAAGAGGCCCTTTATATCGATATAAAGGGCTCTTTAAACCAGTTTCTGTACTCCTCCCCAACGAGAGGAGTAGCGCTAATATCGGTATTATCATATCGGATTAGGGTTAGTGTGGCCGCAAATCGATGGTATTGGCCTCCGGGCGGTATCCCACAGTGCACCACTGACCGCTCTGGACAGCAATCAGAACTCGGATGCAGTGGCCAGGAAGACAGGAAAAGCCCCGCAAACTTTTGAATATCATTTCCTGTTTGCCCAGCGTGGAGCTCCGATCAGCACAGGTGGCGATGCAGTCCGAAATCAAAATCCAAAAAGAGCTCCAGCATGGACCGTATGGATGTGATTGCTGTATGGGCAGGCAAATCTGTTCTATCAGAGCTCTGTTACAGAAGACGAAATTCCAAAGCATTTTTAAAAAATCTCCAGACGGAGGCCACAGTAGGGACTCAGCACACTGCTGCGTGACAAGCGTAACGGAAAGCCAAAGAATCAAATGGACGCTCATGGAGGGAGGGGGGACTGAGGACTCCAGCTATCCCACAGTTCCTGCAGTCTCCGAAAAGCATTTGCATTCTTGGCTGAGCTCCCAATGTCTGTAGTGTCAAACACATTGTCCGCGGTGGTTCAGGGCATAGCTCGTCAATTTACCCCCCTCACCCACCCCCAGAAGTAAAAGGGAAAAAAATCCTCTCTTGACTCTTTTAAATGTCACCCTGTATTTACTGAATGCTGCTGATAGACGCGATGCTGCAGCATCCTCGCCCCCCCTCCTTGGTGGCTGATGGTACAATATGGCTGATATCCATCGTTATCATCAGCCTTGTGGCAGATGGTGCAGTGTAGGACTGGTATCCGTCCTCATCATCAGCCCGTGAGTGCTCCTGGCTGGCCTCCGGTGAGGTCGGCTGGGGGCGCCTGGGTAAAAAACTCCTGATCATTCCCAGTAGATGGTACAGAACGGCTGGTAACCATCTTCATCATAGCAACAGGGGGCTGAGCTCCATCAGCCCCCGCCCTTCATGTGTAAAGAAAAGAAAAGAAAAGATTCTGTACTGCCTGGACTATCATAGCAGCGGGATGCTGGGCTCCTCTCCCCGACACTGCTTAATGTCCTGTCTGGACTATCATAGCAGCTGGAGGCTGTATTCCCCTCATTTTATCTCACTAACAAGTCACTGTTTCTTATTCCTGCATTCTTTATTACTTCATCACACAAATGGGGGACACTGCAACGGTAGCCCAGGAAGGCTGGGGGAGGAGGGAATCAACAGGTGGGGTTGTTGCAGGGGCACCCCCTGTGAATGGCATGCAGCTCATCATTTCTGCGGGATCTGACATGGAGCGGCTGTGCTCTCACTGGTTCTCTAGTACACTTGCCCCATATTCTAGGCAGGACTGATTCTATTTTTAGGTACCATAAAGGAGGGATTGACTCGGGGAGTCATTCCCATTTTTGTCTTTTGCGCCCCCGGCCGATCTCAGCCAGGGGCACCTATGACAGCAGCAGATGGTACAGCACAGAAGGACTGGTAACCGTCATCTCATTGCCAATTTACAATGGCATGGTAGATGGTACAGAACGGCTGATAACCATCTCTGCTATCATGCAAAAGCAAATGAATGCTGCTGTGTAGCGCTGCTGAATCGCATCTGTCTGCGGCATCTAGTACACATACGGTGACAGTGACAAAAGGCAAAACAGGCTCCGTGGTTGCCATGCTAATGGCGTCTGCCAGGGCAATCCAGGGGAAAAGGGCGCGAAATGATTGTCTGGCGTTGCTTTCCCAGAGGAAGGAGTGACTGACGACATTTACCCAGAACCACCCGTGACAATGATTTTTGCCCCATCAGGCACTGGGATCTCAACCCAGAATTCCAAGGGGCGGGGGAGACTGCGGGAACTATGGGATAGCTATGGAATAGCTACCCACAGTGCAACGCTCCAGAAATCGATGCTAGCCTCGGACCGTGGACACACACCACCGAATTAATGTGCTTAGCGTGGCTGCATGCACTCGATTTTATACAATCTGTTTTACTAAACCGGTTTATGTAAAATTGGAATAATCCCGTAGTGTAGACGTACTCTTAGTGATATTGCTGTGATTCTCTCTTAGCCCCCGAAAATTATGATTTATTCAAGGTTTAATTATTAAATGACAGATATTTCCAAGATGGGACTCTTATTCCTAGAACTTTGCCAACATTCAAATGAATAATGACATTTTCAGGTGCAATGATTGCATGTGCTACTAGCGTGGAGATTCCTCCATTTGAAAAACAGTATTTGTTTCTTCTTTGTTTTTTGAAAGTGTGAGGAATGGAGAAAAGAAATGCAATGACACTCAAGAAGGTTTGGTTTTGCGTGTTAATTTTTGGGGTTTTTTTCCTTTCTCATACTAAAAATTTAGGGAAATTGTGTAGAATATGCTGTTTTAGAGTAGAGAGCTAGGAGTCCGAAGAGCTAGGAACCATTCCTACTCTACCACTGATTCTCTGTGTGACTTGGAGCATAATAATAAGTAACCTCACTATGCCTCAGGTTCTCTCTGTAAAATAGGGATAATAATGGCCCACCAGTGGGTATGTCCTTTGAAATCCTTGAGTAAAAAATGCTATAAATATATAAATATCTATTGTATTTGCAATAACCTTGTCCAGAACAGTGCAAGATTTGAGTTTCAGCAATTGAATTAAGGTGCAGTATATTTTTCTCGATGAAAGTCAGCATGATTACTGTTTCATAAAATATTGAATATTTTGGATGTATCAAACATTATCATCATGACTTTCAGTCCCACCTTCTTTTCTAAGATTCACACTGTGGTCACTTTAGGTTGAGATAATTATCATCTGGCCTGTTCAAAGTAGTAGTAGTTTCCGAAAAAAAATGCTGTGGGACACATCCACCCGCCTGCATTTCAGATGAGACAAATTTGCAAGAGGTTGTTAGTCTAATTACTCTGTATTAAAAATCTACTGATAGAACAACTTATATGTGAGATTAAAAACCCCAACCAAAATATTTTGGAAATGACTATAAGAAGTTATATATTCTAAAGAAGTGTTGCAAAAGGGTGGTTATAAACAAACAGTTGAATTTAACTGGAGACTTCTCAGATTGTTATAGTAAATTTGTGTATCAAATGAAACTACGATTTAACAAAATAAAAATAATTTTAACTAAAGGTGAAAAGGGAGTGCTCCTTCCCATTCAATGAGAGTAATATCTATTGTACTTAAGTGTATATTTTATGAATATCCTATTGTTCTGTCACAGGCTGTGGTGAAGAAATATGTGGATGGTAGTACACTTGTAAGCTCCAATATAGGTTTTACACCGGGGACCTGATTTTCAAACGTATGTCTGCTCAGACCCCCCCATGTCAGCATTTATTATTTTCCAAAGATGACAAATTAGTCTCCAAACATCAGTTGGATCACTCTTCCATATTTGCATGGGATTTTCCCCAAAAAATTTGTCAATATTTTGCAAAATTAATCTTTCCACTGTCCATATCACAATGTTCCCAGTAATAATAATAATAGCACTTTTATACTGCTTTAGTTTCAAAAATGCATTACAAAATTAGTAAATCTTTACAACTTCCCTTAAGTAAATAAATGATGGTCCTAATTTATAGCTGAGGAAGTGAGGCAGGGAAGTTAAGTAACTTGCAAAGATAGTACAAGTCAGTTGCTGGGATAGGATTCAAAATTCTGGGTAGAAAAATAAAAGTTTAACTTCACTGATATTTTTCACAATTTTTAAATAATATTTTTTGAAAAAACTCATATATAAAAACTTTTTTGAATTCTTGTTTCATTTTAGTGGGAAATATCTCACTTTTTTAATTTCCTCCCTCCCTTTGTGTGTGTAGAGAACAAATGAGCACAAAAAGCATTTTCTTTTTTCATTTTTTGTAGTGGAATTTTTTTAAGGAAAAAAAAAGTGAGATTGTGACATTTCCCACCCCATTTCAAAAGAAAACAAAAATAAAAAATGTTGAATTTTTTGTAAAAATTTGTTCCTTTTTTTATTTATTTTTCTTAAAACACTGGAATATCGATGACAGTTTTCTATGGAAAATTTGGTCATCGAAATTCCAGTGTTTGAAGAAAAATATTACTCACTGAAAAAAATTGTTGAGTATCTCTAGTTTCGGGTTCCCACACCAGTTCTTAATCTCCTAAACCACACTAAGCCACACAGCAGATCAAACTACACTCTAGTCTACACTGCAAACATATGTTGTTATAACTACGTTGCTCAGGAGTGTGGAAAATCCACACTTCCGAATGACGTAGTTATACGGATCTAACTCCTGGTGTAGACAGTGCGATGTCAATGGGAGGGCTTCTCTTGTCGACATAGCTACAGCCTCCCAGGGTGGTAGAGTACCTATGTCAACAGGAAAAGCTCTTCTGTTGGCGTAGGCAGCCTTTTCACTAGGCGCTACAGCAGCACCGCTGAATGTATAGACATGCCCAGAGTGTGAGAAGAGGAACTTGCATAATCAAATGCCTTTTAGAGCCAGGGCTGCTTTTTTCTGGTAATAAATCAAGCCAATCATAAACACAGTTATCAAATACATCCCAGATGTAACTGGTTAAGTCATTGGAGCAACAACCATCAGAACAACAGTTAGGCTAAGACTACCAAATAAAAACTCACCTATTTTTCCTGATATTGTTCTTCACATTATCTCTCTTACTGCTTCCCATCAGCATAGGACTGGAGTGACTTCAATGTAAAGCCAGTAGCAATAGAAAAGTTCATAGTAGACTTCATGGAGTCTTTGGCACTTCTCCCTGAATTCTGGTAAATTATTTGGTCTTGATGAATCCATTTTTGATAATGTTCCTTACCCCATATTTAATGGCAAATCTGTGTAGGGTTTATATCATGGTTGTTAATTGTGAATGTGATGTATATGAGTCTCATTCTTTCCTGACTGATTTGTTTTTAATGGAAGAACATAGTGATGTTTGTTTTTTTTCCATGGCATTAGATAAGTGCATGATGCTTTATATAGCATACTGTGCATCATTACCAAAATAGATGTTATAGCCTTCAGCCACTCAGTTGTTTTTAAACACAGTTTTAACAAATGTAAGTTGTTCAAATGGATCAAGTTATTGGCCTTTGCCAGGGATTGCTTGCTACATGTCAAAATGGCTTAATGACGATTTCAAGGAACATACACTGTATTGCAGATTGCTTGAAGGGCTTGCGCATAGTCTCTCATTAGAGACACACGGATAAAGCATCTTGAATTAGCTAAGTATTTGGTGCCATTAAAATACTTTGTTTCCAGCTGCCTCCAGAACCAAAGAGTATAAACTCTAACTCATTTCTGCAAAAGAAAGCCGGAAAGGGCCCTTTTTTGTGTCGTGGAGTACTGTGCTTGGTTTGAAATCCTGCCCATCCTCTCCTGCATGATTTAGTCTTCTATCCAGAAAAGAATGAAGCACCCTCTCTGAATACCCTGTGGAAATTGATTGATGAGTGGTCTACAGAGCTCCAGCTGGAGCTCCTCTATTTTTAGGAACACCGTAGGTCTAATTGGCCCTATTAAATCATTACAGTATATAATAGATGGAACTTCTGACTAAATCAACATACTATATTTTAATGAAGAGAAGAGTTTTTAAATGAGAAAGGGTACAGCATTATTTATGCATTTGTGTGGGGTGGGATGTGTGTTGTTGACTGCAGTGTGTGGAGAGGGTTGGGAACAGCCACAGTTCTATAAATGTAGATCTTAAAAATATATTGGCTTTTCAAATACCAAATTGTGAAGATGAACCATTCAAAGTATGATTTTTAAATCTCCCAAGTGTGTGGACCTGTTAGACTCACAGATTGTGCTTAGTTCATTTCTCTTTTAATCCATAGAGATATACATATTGTTTAAATATCATCCTGCGTACTTCCAACAAATTAGTGTTACTCTAAGCCTATCACATTCTTGCACAGCACACCCAGGTTCACTTTTGTTTCTCACTCCATGGTATAGCCCAATCACTTCTTGATTATTCTCTAACCTTTGCTTCCATCTTTTTTCATAGCACAAAATCTGGCCTCAACATGTTCTCTGGTCATACTTTAGGTTTAATAATACTTGTTATAGAGGTTTTCAGATGCTTAATGAATGTTTGTGAAGGGTTCCGGTGAAAAAGCTGGTGTATAAGTACTGTTGTTACGGTCTAGTAGAATGAAGATGGCATTAGAAGTCAGGAAGTCTTAAATTCTAATCCAGGCCCTGGTACTGACTTTGTGTGGATTTAGGTATCTCACTTCACCTCTCTGCTTCAGTGTCTCCATTGTAAAATGAGAAGCAGCAAAGAATCCTGTGGCACCTTATAGACTAACAGAAGTTTTGCAGCATGAGCTTTCGTGGGTGAATACCCACTTCTTCAGATGCAAGCTCATGCTGCAAAACGTCTGTTAGTCTATAAGGTGCCACAGGATTCTTTGCTGCTTCTACAGAACCAGACTAACACGGCTACCCCTCTGATACATTTTCATAATGTTTAAGGTGAAGAACAACCACAATAATCATTTACTCATATAACTCAGGCCATAGAAATTTACCCAGTGATTCCTGGGATGGAGGGAACTATTCTTTCGTACTACAAAAGTGAGTACAGTGAAAACCAGTGGTAACTTTAGAGAAGTACATGGAGTTACACTGGTATAAAATTGGTACTAATGAGGTGAATCAGGCCTATCAAGTGCCATTTACGAGTTGAATATTATATCACAGCAGTCTCCCATTCTTTTCTCAAATGTTGCCTTTGGATGCTGACTTTCACACTTCACAGTTAAGCAATAGGCCACATCACTGCCTATTCCAGTTTATGTATATACTTTGACTCCTTTTCTCCCAAATAGTCTTCATACATCAGTTCTGTACTTTAGAAATATGTCAAAAATGTCCAGGATGGGATTTAAAATAAATACAATGACACTGTGATAATAATTAAAACTCGAACAATACTATTTTTTTTAAACGCAAAACACATCCTTAAGGATTTTAATGACAGAATCAAAACTAGTATTTCAGCACCACGCAAACATGGCCTATGAAGTGCAGTATATGCAGTATTCATAAACATATATGCTCTGGGTGACTTGTGTCATTAGGGGTTCTGTAGACCTTCATTTGTAATAAATAAACTTAAAATGGTATAAAATATGTGCCAGCAAGGGAGAGATCCCATTTTGAATTTCTCCATGTGCATAACAGCAGAAATGGGAAACATGGCTGGCTCCCTGTTTGTCAAGAATGGAAAACATTGATATTTTCCATAATTATTAGTAATAATGTTGATTTAGGAAATTATTCATTTGTGACATCAGGATTTACATCCTATTTGCTGATAGCCTTCTAGATGATAGCATTTGTTTTAAGAAGGTAAAATGTGTCAGGAATACAGTCCACATATAAATCTCTATTCTGCACCTGCATTGTATTAAGACAAGCGCTGGTAATTCCTGTTTTTTATGAAAGAAATGCAGCTGGATTCTCTGCTGATTATTTATTTCATTCCATGCATTTCTAAATACCAAGCACTGTAATCTTCAGGTACCGGGATGTAGCCAAGATTCCCATTTACTTCAGTTGGAATTTTGGTTGTTAATTGTACATGGGGACAAAGAAAAGTAAAACAAAACAAAACTGACAATATTGTCAGCGAGACTTGCGTGGTGAGCTAAAACCAGTGATTTCCAGAAAGTAGAAGACACTATGTCCCCTTCTTCAGTCGCATTATTTATTTATGTGTTTGTGCTGTTGTAGTACCTAGTACCTCATTGTGCTAGCCACTGTACAAGCACAGAACAAAAAGACAGTCCCTGCCTCAAACAGCTTCCAATCCAAGTATAAGACAAGAGACAACAAATGGCTACCGATAAACAGATGGGGGAAGACAAGGAAACGGTGAGATGGGTACTGGTCAGCATGATCAATAATGATCTTGGCACACCAGTGGCCTAGCTATTGTAAATTTTTTTGTCGTTTATCATGGCAAAGGAGAGTTTGGGGGAGGGATTTGAAGGAGGTACATGAATTAGCTTTATGGGTGTTTACAAGGAGCTTCTCCCAACATAATGGGACAGCATAAGAGCTTGTCTGGCGAAGGTGAAGCATGAAGGTGCTTGTCTGAAAATGTAACAAGTGGACACTCGTGGCTTGTGTCATTGCAGATCAGAGACGAGCATTGATATTCCAACAGTGAACGAGAGGTTAGGGGTAGACCACGAAGGGTCTTGCAAGTGAAGATAAGTAGCTTATGTTTGATCCAGTAGAGAAGAGGGAGTCAGTGGAAAGAGAAAAAGAGAGGGATGACAGGGCAACGCAACAGGCTAGGAAAATAATTTTTGTAGCAGCATCCTGAGTGGATTTGAACACGATAAGACTGCATTTTTCAAAGCCAGAGAGAAGGAGGTTGCAGTAACCAAGATGTGAGAGGGGGGCCTGGATGAGAGAGTTTTAGCTGTGTGGGTGGATAGAAAGGGCTGTATTTTAGAGAGATTGTGCAGAAGGAGTCTGCAAGTTTTAACACAGCCTGGATGTGAGGATCTAGAGAGAGGTCAGAATGGAAGATGATGCCTGGGTTCTGAGCTTAAGTGACAGGCAGGGTGATGGTATTGTTCAGAGTGATTGAGAAAGGAGATAGAGAGGAGGATGTGGTGGAGGGAGGAGGGGACAAGATAAACACCTCCATTTCAGCCACATTGAGCTTGAGTTGATGACTAGACATCTTCTAATGCCAGAAAGAGAGACCAAGATTTTAGTTCTAACAGAAGGAAACAGGTGTGGAGTAGAGTGGTTGATCTACAAATTGTCAGCATAGACACAGCAATTGAATTTATGTTTGTGGATGAGGTTACCTGGAGATAAGGTGTAGAGGGAGAAGAGAAGGGGACCAAGGTCAGAGCTCGTGGAACTCCCACAGAAAGTGGGAGGATGGATTAGGAGGAGGATCCTCTGAACGATATACTGAAGAATGACTAGAGAGATTGGAGGAGAATAGGGAGGATAGAGTCATGGAAGCCAAGGAGGAAAGATTGCAATAAAGAGAGCGTGGTGAACAATATCTAAGGAGCATGTGGTCTCATGTTAACCAGCAGCACTCGCTAACCCCCCTCCCTCTCTCTCACCCCCCCTCACCCCCCCCTCTCTCTCTCTGGTAGGGATTAAAACCATCTTCTTAGGAAGAACAAGGGCCCTTACTGTACCCTCACCAACAATATAAAGAACCACCCTGCTCACCTTTCACTGTCAGCAGTGTTATCGATGGTTGGTTTCAGAACATTGCTCAGTGCTTATGTTGATTCTGGTTTGAATATTGGGGTTGAGAATACATTTTTCATCACACACTCTAGTTGAACAGAAGGTTTGGGTTAAAGGGTACATGTCCAAGAAGTGTAGGGTACTTCACATAGAAATGTCCCAATAACAGCATTAGTATTGTATATGGGTACTTGCCTGTTTCAGCAGAAGTTTCATTTCTTGGCCCATTCAGGCTACAAAGCCCATGGCCACAGTAATTAATGCCATGACTTGCTAGATGAGAATCCCTGGAAGTAAGATGGTTTATTTTCCCTAATATTGAGCAAAAGCTCGAAGACAGAGGGTGCTAAGAGGGCTGGATCAGGGATACTGTGAAAGGAAGGCTTTATAGCTATCGAGACCTCTCTCTAGCAAATAGGTTATATCTGTTTCCATATGGTTATGGTTTTGGCATTGTGGATGATTTCCACATCTCGTTGGTTTACAGATCTTCAGACTTTGATTATTATTGGGGGCGGGAGGGTTTTGGAGCTGCAGCAAGTCATTGAACTTAGCTTTTTCCACTAAAATATACAACCTCAACCCTGTAGCTAAATATAGTATACTTTACACTCACATAATGCCTTCTAATCGAGCCTTCTAATGCACTTTACAAACATTAGCTTAACTTTTGAACAACCCTGTGGAATAAGACTTATTCTTCCCATTTTACGAGTGGGTAATTGAGGTAGAGAAGGGCTAAGTGACGTGCCTGAGGAAGTCGGTGGCAGAGATGGAAACAGATCTAGCTCCATGGGTTTTTCTCGCTATGCTGTTTATTTTTGTGCAATTCGAAGTGCCATCAGCAATTTTTATGTTAACACTTGTAACATTACTGTCCTCTATGAAGGATGCTGGGGTTTTCCCTTCCATCATATTATATTAAAAAAAAAACTAAGTAGAATTTTTTTTCTTAAATGGGGGGGGGAGATCTAATTGTCATTTTAAACTGGTTCTTTAAAATCCCATCGTTTTACGCACAATAATCCAAGAACATTTAATAAGTCTTAAAATATTCATAACCCCAGGAGATTGTTACTCTTGAGACCTTTGTACAAAGTAGCGAAGTATGTTACAAATATGGCAAAAACTTCTTCATTTCTTATTTCCTACTATAATTATATGAAGAAAGAAAAATATTCTGTTTTTTCTCCACTTGCTATCTGCATCCTATTATTATCTATTGTGGGCCAAAATAGTCCCTAATGTATGTATATCTATTGAAGCCAAAGGAATTACATCAGGAATGAATTTCACTCCGTATATTTATGTAAAACACTAGTAATTGCTGTTTTGTCTACAACTGCCAGTGCAATCCTTTTAGAAAACAAAACAAAAAGGGAACTTTCTTATGCATCACATATGACAGTAGCCCAAGTTGTATAGTTATATAAACACCAGTGCCAAGTTTTTGTACTACAAGTAATTAAGTATTACTAATTGCTTAGTTTCTGCAGTGATGAGTGTTATAGACAAAACTCAAGATTGATATATAAAAACTGAATTAGAAAAGTAGCATAAACATGAGACACAATTGTGCTCTGCTATTCATCGGTATGTAGATAGGATAACACATCTTTTTCATTATTATTTAATGTTTAGACAGCTGATACTGTAAATGAATCATCTCTAAAGTAAAAATGAGGTTACAATGGATGACCACAAACCCATATCAGTTGAGTTGAATATGACTATAACAAAAAGTAGTTAAAATGGCCTCTGCTTTCAAGTCATGATGGTTGTCATTTGATTAAATAATAGTGCATTCCGTTTGATGTCTTGTCTTTATTATTCACAGGCACATCCGTGTATATGTCTTATCTTTGTATAAAGTGCTGCTGGCAACCAAGTATTCATACAGGTTCCTATTTGCACACCTCCAACACACATTCTGTACATGTAGTTTGTGTGTCTGTGTGTGTCTTGTGCAGTTTTAATTATTCCTATTAATTGTGGTACATTCACCAAATTGGGGGAAATCATCATTCAGGTGCAAAAAGAAACTGCTTAGGATTTGAAGGAATTTGATAATTTTGCTGTGGTTCCTAGCTTGGCAGGTGGTAATAATGCTTATGCCAGCACTGTCAAAATATGAAAATTAAAGTGACGATGGGTTTTAATGAAATCCATTTGACAAATATAATTAAGGTGTTTTAATATGAAGCCCTGTAATAAAGACTACCGGTGGACTCCCTGAGGTCCTGACTAATTGTGTAGATTGCTTTTAAGCTTTGAATAGTTTTATTGGATAATGAACTGTTAAGAAGTGTTAGATCTTTCTTAAGCAGAATTTGGTTTGAAAAAGAAGAGGAGAGACAGGCCTGAGGTGTGGCATTTTAAACATAATTAGAAGAGAGATTTAAGTTAACATCTTTGATCTTGCTGTCAGTTTTTGATTAGAGCTGTAAATGCTTTAATCAAGTGTAGTGTAGTCATTATATTTCTAACTGTTTTTAAACTGTGAAATTACTGAGACACTGACATCAGTTTAACACATTTTGAAAATTTGCAGCAAAGTTGTGTTTGTAAACTGAGTGTTTATATTAAAATGTCAGGCTGCAATGATTTACCAATTTAATGATAATTGCATAATTATATTTTGGTAGTTTTTTCTAAGATGAAGTGTAATGTGCTGTAGTTGGTGAGAACATGCTACTTATTTTTTGTTTTAAAATCTTACCATTTTTTCAGCTGAAAACATATTCCAAAATAGAATGTATATTGAAAATATGTAGACCATAAAATAAATTTCATTCGGTCATTATGCCCTCTATATTTCACTAGAAAAATATATTTAGAAAATGGTGCTGAAGACTTAAATAGCTAAAATGGCAATAATAATCTCCTGGGTATTTTACCATCTTCAGTGGATTTAATATGTTTGTTTGTTTGTTCCTAGTTGGAGGCAGTGTGTTCCCCTGCTTTAAGTCTAGGCGTGGGAGTCAGCAGTCCTGGGTTCTCTACCTGGTTCAGACATTGTCTCATTGTGGGCTTGATCATTTGAGGTGCTGAGCATAAATGAAAATCAGTGTACTCAACACCTTACCAGGTGTTTCCCTAAGTAGCCACACAATGCAGCAAAGCAAAAAGGATCAACCTCAAAGGAATATAACTGTTTATATGGTTTGATATTATAAAGCATATATATATGAGGAGCAACCAGAACAATTATTGACGACACTGGATCACTAAAATCTACTGCCTGCCAGGCATACAATCATCATACCACTCCATCACTGTTATATCACAACAAACAAATAACCATCTCCTTCCTCATCCTGACCCATTCTGAGTATGCATGGGGAAAAGAGGACTTTTATTGCATGTCCTGGAAGTTAACAGATCTGAATGCTGGTGGACCAGCAGAATGGGAGATGTGTTTTAGTCTACTTGAGCCGCCCTCACAGAGAATGGCCTGCTGACAGTTCTTTCTCTTTTATTTAATGGCAGCTCCAGCTCAACTGCCTCTGCTGATTGTAACTCAAGAGGTGTGGAACAAAGAGAGAGGTTGTCTCTCAAGTAACCCTTACCCAAACTGATTTTAGGGCTTCAAAAGGGAAACCCAACACCTTGAATTGTCACCGGGAGCCTGCAGGCAGCCAATGCAACTTGAAGATCATGAGTAATACATGCTCTAGAGTACAACTGCTGCTTAATGAGCAGGCTGCTCCATTCTGGGCTAGCTTAAACTTCTAAATGGAGCCAAAGTGTAGCCCCAACTACAGCTCATCTAATCTTGAGATGACAAAGGTCTGGATAAGCATTGCTAGCTAGCATCAGAAGAAAGCAGTCACACTTGTCTTATTAGACACCTATTGAAAAAAAGCACTGTTTAAAACAGCTGCCACATGAGCATGTAGCAGCAATGTGGATCTGACAAGATCCCTAAGGGTATGACTACACAGCAAGCTGGGAGGTGTGGTTCTCAGCTCAGGTAGACATGCAAACACTCACTCTGCTTGAGTTTAGTGCCTTACGAATAGCAGTGTGGCTGTACGGTGGCTCAAGGTAGCTGCTGGAGTATAGTCCCACCGCCCCGGGTACGTACTCAGGAAGTTAGCCCAAGTGTCTGTGTGCACCACCACAGCCAAACTATTGTTTTTAAATGCATGACCTGGAGCAAAGCTAATGGGTGTGTGTTTATCAAAGCTGGGAATCACACCTCCCAACTGCTGTGTAGACATACCCCAAAACGAGAATCTTAGCAACAAGCAAGTGCCAACAATCAATTAGCAAAGGGCTGATAGAACTCTAGCCGCACTGCTCTTAAACCCCATGTAAAGGGCTTAAGATGTTGTTCCTAAAATTTGATTCTATTCTGAAAAGTGGCATTATGGAGGAGTCTTTCTTTGCATCTCAGAACAATACTGTGTTTGCATCTCAGTTTCCCAGAACAAATGTGAGCAGTAAAAGGAGATTTCCCACCCCACCCCCACCATGTCCAGATCTACAAACTCAAATTGGATCTTTAGCTCAAGCTGTTTTTTGTTTTCTTTCTCATATCATCCCCACTAATTAAGATTTAGCAGGCCAAAGTCCACTCTCAGTTATACCTCTGTAACCCCATTTTGTTTAGGATGCACTGAAGGAACTAGTTGCCGAGTGTAACTGAGGACAGAATATGCCCCTGCAATTGGAATTTAACAATTCTGCAGATATGTGACAAGAGACAGGATTCAACTCCCTCTCCCATAGCAGTGTTGACTTTGCAGGACTAAACAATGAAATTTACTTCTGTCATTAAAGTGAGCAGAGTTGACTCTGAGCACAGATAGAAAACAGAATGTTAGAGTGAGAAGGTGTCATTAGAACTGTACTGTGTAAGTGTTCACAGATTCATTTGCTGGGGTCAATTTCGACATTTGTTGATGATTTTATAATACTAATCAATTGCAGACTCTAATTAGTGTTTTAAATATAATTTTATAGAAAAATAGGGAGATGCCGTGAAAACGAGAGATCCTTAGCTATTCGCAGAATAAATAAACTTTGAAAAAGTCCCACTTCTCCAAACGAAGAATATAAATATGTATAGAAGAGCAATTGTGCCTGCCATCCACAGATATGTTACTCCTATTGAAGTTACTAGTTGTATTTTCTTATTTACAGACTAATTATTTGTCAGCTAGTTGTATTACATCACTGATTTAATGATACATTTCTATTTATCTTAGATATATTTGGCCCCTATTGCCATAGTATCTGAGCGCCTCCCAATGTTTTTAATGTATTTATCCTCACAACACCCCTGTGAGCTAGGGCACTACTTTTATTTCCATTTCACAGATGGGAAACTGAGGGAAGAGAGGCTTAGTGACTCACCCAAGGTCACACTGGAAAGCTGTGGAAGAGCAGAGAATTGAACCCACATCTCTGTTGTAGCAGCCTAATTCCTAAACCATCTATCACCTGTAATCCTCATCTTTCTATTTGCAAATGGAGGCATCACATTTCCAGATGCAGAGCGTTGATGGATGGAAGGGACATCCTTCTGATTTCTGAGCAAAAGCCACTCTCATGAGTAAAATGGCATGCATTAGACATCACAGATTTTTTCCAGTTGTAAAATACATGCTGAATACACTAACATTATGTTGAAGTTTTAAAAAATTGCCACCTTCTTGAAATTTTAAAAAATTGCCTCTTACATTTTCATATGGAGCTGAAGGTTCATGAATAATTTTGAATTCATTTTGCCTCCTCTCATATATCCACTCTTAAAAGATTTTTCTTTTCGGTAAAAATCTCTTTTACTCAACAGTCTTAAAAAAAAAACCCTCAGAACTTTGAGACTCCAACTTTGCAATGCAGTTTGTATAAATGACATTTTGTTTTCAAGAAAGAGTTTAGTGGGTGAGGGGAAGTGAGAAGTCTATTGAAAGGATTAGCTAATAAATATTTCCTCAGCCCTGCTAACATATGCTGTTGTGTTAGCGTTTGGCCATGTTGGTAATTTATACCTATTAAAGCTTTGTTTTGTCTATTACTGACTCCTGGGCTTTTGTTTGCACTTATTGTCAGTAACAAGCATTTCATTTTTATATGGGGGGAAATGGTCTCAGTCACTTCTACTGTACCCAGAAAGGAGAATGAGATTTGCAAATGATAAATGGGGAAGTTGACTAGCTAACTAATAAAGATTTGTCTTAATCAAGTATGATTTGTCAGAACAGGAGCGCACGGGGGTCAGGGCACACGCAATGAATAATACAGCATTCACAGGAGAAAAGGACCAGGCAAAAGGCCTCATAAATATGCTGCGATTACGCGCTGCTAATTCATATTCAAAGAACGAGTTCACTGAAGCTAGCTCCTAGGTTGCTGAGCTGTTCACTTGCCTTGTAGTCTCTGCAATGTATAAGAAAAGTTTTTGTTAAATTTTCTTTTTTATCGCATGTAATTTTTAGCATGGCTTTATTTTTGCACAGAATAAATATCAACAGTTTTTGGTCACTAGTTTGAACCATAATTTACAATAATAATTTATAATTAATTAATTAATCCTTTTGTTTTGTTTTTTCTAAAGTCCAGCATCTTATTTTTTCATTCAAATTTGAATGTGGGTGCAGCAAGAAATATAGTCTCCTTTTACATTCAATATGTATTGCTGAGGAGTGTAAGTCCAGTTAAAAAGCTCTCTTTACCTATGGAAGTAGTAAAGATAAAACATGCAGAGAATGCTTGCTTGTGTTCCCAGCATTTCTGACTTTCTAATAAGGCTCTAGATTCAGTTTATGCAGGATAAATCTTTAATATATCAATATGAGTCTTTTAATATAATGGTATGAGGGTAAATCTGAATAAACCTAAATATCTTCATATTTGATTTTGGATTTATTTTTTATGAACTTTTTTTTGCTTCAAGGAGCCATTTATGGGTCTGAAATAACGTAAGATATAGTCTTCTCTTGACTTTTCCTCTGTCCAGAAAGTGAAACACTAGGAGAAGACCAGTTCTTATTATTTGACCCTCATAATGGTTCCTTTAATAATAAAAAAGCACATGATGAATATCGTTGCAGACAGAGTACCTGAAACTCAATACTTGCGAGCTGTGTTGTTTTCACTTAGAATTGGAACTAGTGACTTTGTGTATTTGGGTATGCATTAAAAATCTCTCTCTCCCACTCCTTAATTTTAAATTGTGTCTTGTCTTTCCAAGATGTTTCTGCCCTTTTAATAGGGAAACTGATTTTGATTTCTGTTTGCTGGTGGGCCTGCTGGGCCTAACTTATTTTGCATTAAATTTTTTGTGCCTTGAGTTGTGTTTATTGCATTGAAGATAACTGAGCTGCAGAAGTTGAGCCAGCCTTATGATTTTCAGAGCCTCAAGCTGCCAGATGCAAGAACTGGATCAGGGCTGCCCAGGGGGGCAAGTGGGGCAATTTGCCTCGGGCCCCGCAGGGGCCCCCATGAGAGTTTTTCGGGGCCCCTGGAGTGGGGTCCTTCACTTGCTCCGGGGGCCTCGGAAAACTCTCGCGGAGCCCGGGCCCCCAGAGCTGCTTCTGCTCCGGTCTTCGGTGGCAATTCGGAGGCGGGGGGTCCTTCTGCTCCGGGGCGGAAGGACCCCCCCACTGCCGAATTACCGCCAAAGCGGGACCCGCCGCTGAAGTGCCAGGTCTTTGGCAGCAATTTGGCGGTGGGGGGCCCCCGCCGTGGGTCTTCGGAGCACTTCGGCGGCGGGTCCCGGAGCAGAAGGACCCCCGGTCTCAGAATTACCGCCGAAGCGGGGGGGCCCCGCCGTCGAAGACCCCAGGCCCTCTGAATCCTCTGGGCGGCCCTGAACTGGAATACAAGTTGCCTGCCCTCCAGTCACACCTGTTTTAAGTCTTTGCAGGCAGCAATACTCAGGGTCCAAAATAATTGCTTGTATTGCCTGTTACTTGATATGAAGTTGTTGAATAAAGGAATGTGGAGCCTTTATTTACCAGTTTGAATTCAACCCAGGTTAGATGTAGCCAGTATTCATTGTCTTCTCATGGCTGCTTGGGGATCTGGGTGAAGTTAGGGGATAGTCTTGGTCCAGTTCCTAGAATATAGGAGTCCTCGTCCCAGATCACATGTGATCAGGTTCTGACTATTATGCCACCTTTGAGGCAGGCTCAGTAGAGAAGTCAAGAAATGAGTGAACTGCTCTTTCAGCCCAAGAGATAGTGCAGTCTGGAAGGTGCCTTAATGGAGCAGCATGCACTGCCTGAACTGTCCCTGTTGTCTGGATAAATAGAGGACTATAGAGTTTCTAACATGGTCAGGTCAGTCCCTTCCACTAAGAATAATAGAAAGGAAAAATAAGTGAGCCAAAAAATATTGTGTCTTGATTCGAACTTCACTTAAATTAGAGATTGTAAATGGGATAGAAGGATATTTATTTGTCTTATTGCACTGAGCAAGGTACTTTTCTGAACAGTTGCTCTAAGAGGGGAGGAGAAAATTTGAAGGGAGGATTTTGGAGCAGATAATCAGAACTAGCGTATAGCTAGAACAATGGCTGGACTTCAGTATAGGTAAGCCCTCAGTCGAATCAAAGCCTGCCACCTCCTGTGAATGATGCCGTGAGGATGTTAGCAAGTGAGCTAAGATAGATGTGTGATGGAAGTAGACAGAAAAAATTATCAGTTAGTGAGGAATGGGTACTTTTTATGCCAGTAGACTGATGTATGTTAGAATTTTAGAAAAGGTAAGAAGCCCTAGAAAAAGAAAAGGCTACTAGAGGTAAAGTTACTGGGCCTGTCTCATGTCATCTCTCTTCCTCCTCTCTTCTCCCCCGCCATTTCCTATTACTTCTCATTCGGATGACTCCCCACTCCCGAAAGGGTGAGGGGAAGGAGAGGAAGCGTTGGTTTTAAACTGCTACAGTTGACTCCTAAAGGTATTGATGTCGTCTGGCCTTTTTGCATATATCTTTTTCTTCCATATTTGTTATCCTTTGTAGAAAACAGTGAGTTTGAATTTTTGGTTTCCCTGATCTCTAGAGCAAAATACCGTGTTTTTTGCTGTTGACCAATAAAGTGAATTTTATGAACTTTCATTTTAATTCATGGTAATGATTTTATTTTAAAGAGGTTTGCATTTTTAAGGTGGGTTGGGAATTGGGTTGGAACTTGTTTTAATTTTTGTTTTGCTTTCACAGTGGGATCAACCAGACAGCTTCTTTTACCCTGTCTTGTAAATGAAATCATGAAAGCACAAAACATTGTGGTTGTCCTTTTTATACCTTATCAAAGCTGATATTTAGGTATCCTTTCTATGATATAATCTAACCAGTGCCCTGTTATAAATAATATTTGGACTTCTGTTTTTTCCTGTATGTACCCATCAGCATCCCATTTACTGCAGATACTTAGTCATTTGAATAGCATAACTTCTTCATTTCACAAAGCTGCATTCTTTTAATGTTTTACAAATATTCTCTCTATTGACTTATAACCATTACCTGTAATCCTTGATTTATCAATAATAACCTGTTTGTCATCTAATAACCTAAAGATCAAAATGACTCTGTCTCTAATTGTTAGCTCTTCTAATGAAATATATATATTTATATTTATAAATAAACTGCAAACTTGTACATTTATAAGGACTTCCACTTATGTAACCATACTTAAAGATGTCAGCCCTTTTGTTATTAACTTTCTGCTGTCAGGTACCTTTTCACTCAACCCTGAATTCTTTTGTCTCTTTTCCAAGTCTGTAAAATTGCTTGCTGTCACCTCTGAAACACTGCTCACATATAATATTTTATAGCATGACTTTTTGCAGAAATTCTTATTCATGTTTTCGCCTCCTGTAATTCCCTCCCTTTAATACTCCCAAAATCCAAACTCTCCAAATTTTAGCCTGACCAAAATGTGACAACCATACCATAACAGGGCTGCTGCCACTTGAGCAGTCCCTCACGGCAAGAATTCCCTTTGCAGCAACCTCCCTCTGTTCTACCTCTTCAGGGCCCCTTGCAGGTCCCCCACAGCCTTTCTTATTAATCCGACCACCCTCCATTGGGGGCTGTTTTAATGCCCAAAACAGTTCCAAATACTCCATTACTGCAATCCAAAGGTTCAGTTTGTCTCTGGCTTTTCTGGCATCCACATGGAGTTCTTTGCTGCTCTATCCAGGGTCACTTCTCATAGCTGTGTCCCCTAGTATTTAACTCTCTGGCTTCCTTCTCTTATCAGTGTCTCCCCTGCTCTGAGGGAGAACGCATTTTATATACTGCCCGGCTCCAGAGAAAACTGACCTGATTGGCTGAAAGAAGAAGGGCGCTCTGATCCCACGCCCTTAAAGGAACGGTTCATGGGGTTTTGCCTCCATCCAACTCCTAATTCACTGCATTTTGTCCTCTTTTCTTCTACAGAGCCATTTCCTGAGCCTTTGTTGATTGCAACCCCCTGGAACAGATTCTTCTGGACCCTCTGCTCTTAAAGGGCCAGTATACCCCATTGTGCCACTATACAGACCTTAAAAGAAAATACCTGCAGAATCAAAGATCTTAACTGTGTTTCTGTCCATTTCAGTACCAGCTACAAATACATCCCTATTTCAGGATCTTTCATAGATTTGATGCATGCTTCTTTTAAGTCCTGATTCCAGAAATCATCAGTATTTAAGAAGGCCACTTAAGTAGGTGGGGCCTGAGACTTTCCCACCCCACCATCTCTTCCTCTCCACCATAGGTGGCAGCTTTTCTACCTATCTGCCCTGACCATCTAAACAGCCTTTTTAATTCTCTAACATTATCTTCACACTCTGTGGTCAGTCAGTCTGTCACTCTCTCTCACCTCTGTTTGTATGTCTAGTAAGTCTATGTATTGTACGTAGAACACAAATATGAAGTCATATTGAACAAGCCACCTAGCAGTCTCCCCATAATTTGGTCATGCCTATCGTCAGCTCTTTCTTACCCCATCAAGACCTGTGGTGCATTTTACTGATAAGTTCAGGAATATACCACACAAAGGGGTGAAGTTTTGATATGAAAGATATTGTGTAAGAATCTCTATTTTAGTAAGGTTGGAAATAGCTAATTTAAGAGGTTATTTGAGCTTTTATTTGTATATAAATTGCATCCTGGAAAAATACGCACAAGTCATATGTATGCACATCTCTCTCTTACACATGCACACACATACACCCACAAAAGTGCAATAATTGATGTCCTATCCAGCTTGTTTTATTCTTTTTAATGCTGATGTTATATCGTGCATCAGGCACATCACACAAATTTTGCTTGCTTGTTTTCTTTGGTTTCAAACCACTTAAGCATTTATTTACCTTACAGGCTAGACTGATTTTGAAAGAGCCTCTCTAATCACTCAAGTCAATAATACACATTTTTAAAGAATGACTAATGTATTTACCCAAGAGACCAGTATAGCTGTGAATGAGCCTTTCCAGTCTGTTGGATAGATAAATATGCATTTTATAAATTCCATGGAAGGATTCTTGGTTTTTCTTTATGCTTGAAA
The DNA here is from genome assembly GCF_020497125.1 of Mauremys mutica. Taxonomy (NCBI): domain Eukaryota; kingdom Metazoa; phylum Chordata; order Testudines; family Geoemydidae; genus Mauremys; species Mauremys mutica. Next base: position 118,946,615 of record NC_059078.1, on the reverse strand, counting down.
AAGAAAATAATAGACTCCAACAGAAAAAAAAACTATTAAACCTATGATGTAGATTCGCTGTTAAAGGTATGCTTTCAAATAACTGTGTATGTTTTTTTCATTTTTATTTTTTTGCTTTCCATTCTCTCAACATCTTGTTAGACTCTTGTAAGTATAAATACTTTTCCTGCCGATTTTTCCTTTCTATATTTGGTAACTGCTTCCCACCCCTATTTTTGAATGGGGCTGCCATGAACATGACTATTCATTTCACAACAACCATATCATATCAAAGCATCTTTATTTATGCATCTGATCATGTGCAAAACTCTGGGAAGTGATATTATCATCTTTTTGCTTGCACAGCCTGCCCATATAGAACTAAACATCATTTGAGAAGGCCAAACAGAAAATAGTGGTATTGACAAATTGCTCATTGATGAAGCAGTTGATTTCCCCCACCTGATTTTAACAGCTCAAGGCAAAATAAATGTGTGGCCTGGGAAGCCTGATACTTGTTGTCCTTTTAAGCCTGATGTTCAATGATGGCTTTGTCTTTGTGCAGGATTGTATTTTATTATTATTATTATTGTTCATTATCTCATTCTTAAGCTATGTTGTGATGTGTGTATTGACTGTTCTTGCCTTGTGTCAATTAGTACATAAATTACAGCGGTATAAATGTTTTTTACGCCTTTGCTTCGGGATGTTTTAGCTGTAATTTTTAGAACATAATTTTAGGTCACTTTCAGAATCTCACTTGGCCTAGGTTAATTTTAACATCATTCTCATTTATTTGTGTCACATCTACTGGTTGCATCCTGGCACTACCCAGGCACGGACATGCACACTCATTCCCCCACAAAAAATAGTTTAAGATCAGAAGAGCTTACCATCTTGCCATAAGGCTCCATGAATACAGCACATTTACAATATCTGACATCTCTTAGGTTCTAGTCTTGGTCCTAAATGCCTGCATGTGAACCACAACATACTTTATAAAACTGGCCACTGTGTGTAATTGTAGTAGCTCAGTAATTGATTCAACAAGATAAGTAGTCTGAAAAATCTAAGATGCAATCCTGGATTAAATGCATACATTTACATGTTAAGATTGGTGAAGGTTTGAACTGGCAGGAAAACATCAGGGACATGAGGAATATAATAGCAGCAAAGAGTCCTGTGGCACCTTATAGACTAACAGACGTATTGGAGCATGAGCTTTCGTGGGTGAATACCCACTTTGTCGGATGTATTCACCCACGAAAGCTCATGCTCCAATACGTCTGTTAGTCTATAAGGTGCCACAGGACTCTTTGCTGCTTTTACAGATCCAGACTAACACGGCTACACCTCTGATACTTGAGGAATATAATGTCATCTGATAGCAAACACACAGCAATGATATCAAAGTAGTAAATTGTTCTATTTAAGAGCTTAATTCTGCTGCTGCCCTGCTCACGGAAATCCTGCAATTTTGGAGAAAAGTGAAGAGGGGCCTTATATCATTTACCTGTGTGCATTTCTCTACATTTATTTATTTTTTTAAACATTATTGATTTGACTCGGCTGACCTTCCATCTGCAAAAGTCTCACTGATTTTGGTGAAAGTTCTGAGAGTGGAAGAGCTGTACAGTAGATCGCTTAGATCAAGGGTTCAATTTATGATGCTCAAACTGGTAGCCAGAATTCTAGTGTCACCTCCGTTAGGTCTAGTCTTTCAACTTACGCTGTTGTTTTTGCCCAAAAAGGGCCAAAGATCATCAAATGCAGTGCATATAGAGTAAAACAACTCCTGTAAAATTGATGATCCATCCAGTTATGTATCTGTAGAGATTGTTGGAAAGGAAATGCAGCTCTCTCAGTTCTCGGACCCCTGTGCCAGTTTGAACTTCATGGCTGAAGGTTTAATCCCTAAGTATCATATCAACAATTCATTTTGTGATATTCTGGCTGACATGCTCTCCTTCCTTATTTATTGATGTCTTCAGTCATCAGCAATGAGAGGAAACACTATTTGTCAAAGTGATGGTGGATTACTCTGTTACAGTTGATGCTGTTGTCATGTTGTCTTATAAAAAGCTAAGAATGTGAACATACCATTGATAGGAAAAAAAGATTTGATAAAATATGGTAACTTTCTTAAAGTTGGCATATAAAAATATATAGCTGCATCCTACAAAGATATTTTTGAGTCTTGTTTGTGAAATACCAGACCATTTTAGCAAATGTGCTTTTTATTTCTTCCTTTGAAAGAAAATCTGCTCCTGACTCTTCTTTTTATACACACAGACACACACACCAAATTTTGAATAATAAATATTTCCAGCTGACACTAGTTTGCTCGAATTTGGCTGATTGTTTTACTCTACTTTTTAAATAAAAGATATTTTTCTTAAAAAAGACAGTGAATATATGTATCCTTTCATGTAGTCCAATACTTTAAATGCTTTATTAGCGATTGACGATAAGCACATTATAGTTTCATCCAGTGGGTTATGGGACATATGTGCAGATGAGCCTTGAGTCACTTTTCCTACTCTACCATCTGTATAGCTGTACTCCACCTTACAGCTTTTTAACTCAGTAACCACATATCTTACCACATTTCACCTTTGGGAGGCATTGTATATACAGCTAAAAATAAAGAGCTGCAAGCCAGCAGGGACAAGATAGCATAATGGGGATGTCAATTTGTGGTCAGATATCTAAGGAAATATTTATCTTACTTGTACTGTACTTGGCAACGGATCCAGCAAAATAAACTGTAATGAATATTTTTGGTCTTTAGCTGACAGAATATATATCACTGTGCACTGAAATTATTATTGGGGGTGCGGGGGCAGATGTCCAGGGTTTCTTTGCCTCAAAAAAGTTTAAGGCAGCTTAAAGTTGGATCATGTACTGAAAATGTCCCCATTTAAAATTGTAAGTATTGCTATGTTGATATATTACTGATTTTTTTTCTGACTCAGTCTCTTTCTACAATTGTAAGAATCTAGTGTCAAGATCTTGCTTATTCACAATTCAGTAACACAGCAATAGCAACGTGTGGTTTTGATATTTAGAGAAATATACAATATACTTGATATGGTTACTCTCTTTTTGGCACAGCTAGGCTGAGCAGCCTAAAGGAATGTGCATAGAACTGGAAGTCAGAAACGAATGTTTGTGTCAGACTTGCTATGTGGCCTGAGGCAAATTGTATCTATTTCCCCTTCTGTAAAATGGGGATCATATAACTTACTTTCTTCCCTCAGGGGGATGTAGTGAAGATTAATTAATGTTTGGATAGCGCTCTGAAGTTGGAAATATCTTCTATATACTAGGTGGTATTATTTTCTTATACGTGCATATCTGTAATAGCTATTTCAGGTTAACATGAGATTAAAGTTATTTCAGAAGGAAAGTCCTGGCCTTGTTCACAGCTTTTGTGTTATGTCTTGAAGCCTGAATTTTCCCTATAATTTTGCAATTATTTAATGCAGTATGGGCTATGGAAGCAACCAGCCAAAGTATAAACAAGAGATGATGCCAACCGATTAATGTGATGATTATCAGAAATACTGAGACCCAACAGAACACATCTCCAAGCCTGCCAGAAATGCTAGACACATCCTGATGTGCCATCAGTGGAGCAAAGCAAAACACCCATTGTGTTGGGGAGGACAGGCGGGGTTAACACTAAAATAACAGAATTTCATTTTCGTAGCAAGTGGAGTTAGGGGAGAGGCCTTCAGTAGCTCCATAACTGTGCTGGTATCTCTTAGTAAAAACTTCCTGATATTTCCCAGCAAGGGAAAAGAAGGGGAGAGACAACGGTTAAGAACATGTGAGAAGTATGAATTCCCACCCTTCAGAGCAAGTATGAAATTCTTCTTGCCATTGTTGTGTAGAACAAAGGTGAACATGAATCCCTGTAGCCTAAACTATCTCATTAGACTGTCAAGGTGACAGCTTCTGGTTTGATTGTTACCTCTTCATATGTATGCTATTTAAGTCATTTAAAGCTTGTTAGTTATTTCTTCTTTCCATTTAGGTGGAGTGATTAGGCTCTCTCATATGTTACGGTGCTGTTTTTCTTTAAATATATTTATTAGAATTTAACCTGGCATGTTGGGGCTTACAGAGAAAAGCTGTATTTTTCATGATTTACATTTTGATTTTTTTAATGCAGAGCAGATTGGACAGGAAATGTTGGAAAACCTGAGCCAAGACAGAGAGAAGATCCAGCGTTCTCGGGAAAGGGTAAGTTTGACAATAAAGAATTGTTGGTGTAGGGTTTTGTGTGCTTTGGACAAGTTCACTGTGCAATCAGAAATAATCCAGTACATGGATTAAAGCCTTAAATAAGTCAACTATTCTATCACGATATGTAATCACAACCCATCACTACTTATTAAAAAGTAAAAGTCCAATATGGGCTCATCCTGCAAACTCTGATTAGTACAAGTAGTCCCATTGAAGTCTATGGGTCTGCATTTGCAAGGAAGAAATTGGCCCCAATCCCACAATCAGACCTGATAAATGTATGTCTTGGAATTTTTTCAAGCCCAATTTTTTTTCAGTTTCTTCCTGTTCCCGCCTGTAGCAAGGTCAAGAAGGAATGAAATTTTCCTAGGAGGCTGACTGGTGAGCCTCCAGTCATAAGCCATCCAAAGACCTGTTGTCAGAAATGGAAGACCTCAAATTCCTAGTACTCAGTCCATAATATGCCTCTTAGTTACTGTCTTCAGGTCTCCGTTAGATCCAAATGACAGCATATGTCTGTGGCATGAGGTCCACTTGAAGGTTGTGATCTTAGCTCACATCTCTATGTATCCCATTTTCTAAATTGTTAAAAAAACAAAGATGGAGGCTGTTGTCCCTCAGTGGGCAATACCTTTGCACTACACATGCAGAGGCATCATGTTACAGAGCAAGGAGATAATAGACTTTTTCTATAGGACTGAGATATGACTCAGCTGGACTGGAATATTGCATTCAGTTCTTAGCCCCTCATTATTCAGAAAATATTAACTAATTGATTGAATTTACTTACAGTAAAGTTTAAATGAGTTAGATGTATGGATAGAGGTATATAGCTTGGCTAAACATTAAAGGTATTATACTAGTTTCCCTCTGTTTGAAAAATGTAAACTCCATAGATGGCAAGGAGTGCATTAATTTAAGATTGATATGAAACATAACTAAAAATATTTGGAATGATCTAAGAAATGAAAGATGTAGGTTGCATATCAGGAAGACTATCCCACAAAGAGATTTACTAGATTCCCAAGGAAATGGTGGAAACCAAGAGTCATTTAATTTACCAAGAGTGGGCAGGGTTCCGGGTTTTAGGGATTAATACAAAATTATCCATAAAATAGAGAAGATTTTCTAATTCCCACCATACCACTCAACTCCATCAGTACCAATACCTCATTTATTTCCTTCTCCCTTCTTTCTCCTATTTAAAATAAACAATTTTTAAAAACTTGTGCACTTGTCTAGATTTTCATTTTCTCATCTCAAAGCACCTTCCAAAAGGAAGTACTGTTATACCCATTTTGACAAAGGTCACACAGGAAGTCTGTCAAACCTTAACTACAAGATCATCCTTCCCAATTTCACAGAAAAAGTTAACAAAGGTTTTTTTTCCTCAATGTATCCCAATGTATCTGTATGAATAACAGATTATTCAATATATGACCAAGACATATTATTTGAATGTCCATTTTTATCTTCACTTGCTAGCCATGCTTGAGGTTTTAGATTTGTACATCAACAACTAATGATATTGCAACCAGCTAAAACAGAATTCTCCGGCTTGACGTAGCTGGGTTTTTTTTGTCATCAGTTGTTGCACTCATCGGTGAGCTCATGTATTAGGAGGGAAATGGAGGAAGAGCTACCTTGGAAATATTTTGTTTTAGAATAAGTGTATTTATGATTTGAAAATCTGTATGTTGGTTTTTCTGCCAATGCAGAAGAGAAGAGGTTGTGTTTTTACTGTTCCTTTAGGCTATTTGCCTATTTGGTCTAATTTTTCTTCCGCTTGTTTTTACCTTAGGAATATCAGGTCCTGACTGCCCGCATTTTGCTACAGAACTTTGTCAGACCTGGATAGTGGCAATCTAAGAATCATTACCTTGAGCAGTGATTTTACCTTTCAGGTTTGCCAAACTTCTCCAGCAAAAAGAGGGAAGTTAGTACCTAATATTTAAAGGTAAAAAAGCAGAAAACGTCTTTTTATAACAAAAGGAAGGAGGGGAAAACACCATATTACCCTCCTCCTCTGACCTGCTGTGTTTGAGCCTATCATTACACGTAATAAAAGAGCAACTGGAAAGCACGCACATTTGCTTACAGTTCACCTCTGGCATAGATAAAAACTTGGTTTTGTAATGAGCTTTTAAAAAATTGCAGCAAGTACGTTTTTCTGTTGCATGTGTCATACTGGATTAATCTGGTTTTCCAGAAGTTGAGTCAGCTAGACTTTACTTTATGCATCATAAAACACCCATGACGTGGCCTTCCCAGAACAAAGCACACACCCTGTCACCTCATGGTTCTTGGTTACAAAGCATTGGGACAAAATCCAGCCTTTTCATTCAGAAGTGGGGGTGTGGGAGTGTCAATTATTCCTATCCTTCTACTTTGTTCTTCTTTAGTAGCATTTAATTAAATAATATAACCACAAAATAATTCTGTAAAATTGACATTCATAACTAAAGGTCCTATCTGGCAGTCATTTACTACTAAGTGTGGTGAATGCAACTACTCTCAGTGGTGAGCATTAAACATGATAGTAAATATTTGCAAGATCAGAAAATGGAAGCTGTTCTTGATGCACCTTATGTAATAGGTATTCAATAGGTACTGTTGGGTGTAACTTATGATAGCGAAAATTCTTCATTATCTGGAGATTTCCGATTACAGTTGCCCTTTTACTTTTTATGGATTGATAGTGCAGAATATGTTTTGTCTCCGAAACCGAAGTCTCTGATAGCAGTAAGGCATTGATTGCCCTGCCTGCTGAATCATCAGGCATCCCATTACATCTGAATTTATAATGAAGAAGTAAATGTTGGATGAAGTGTGGTAAAATTCAGGATATATATATACACACACACACACATATACCCGTCTCCTTCATGAACTCTCCAGACAAATCCCCTCTCTTGTGGTTAACTGTCACTGTGCCACATGAGCCATGGAGGCATTCCAAGCAGCCTTTGGGAGGTGCAAGCTTCTGATATAAAGACCTAAGTAATCTAGAACTGAGGGTATAAAGGTTCCCCACCAACACAGTCCCTCAGTTCCTATTTTTGCACCTGCTTAAGCAGGTTGTAGAACAGTCTTCTCTCATCAAGTGGGGAGGAAAAAAACTAACATTTGCTAGTTTCTCTTTCACCTTCCCCTTTAAATTTCAACTGCACGGTGTCTCTGTACATGTGTGTATCTAGAGTGTTTTTATTCTTGTTCCCCTTCCGAGAAAATTGTTGTAGTTTTCGATGCATTTCAGAAAAGGGCTTGCTAGAGTTGTTAGATTTTGCTGAGCTTTATTCCTGACTTCGCTATCAGTGCAGAAAAGATACATTAGGAAACAGGACTCAATGACTGAGGAGGTTCCTTCCCATCTGATGTCCGATACTGAAATTTAAGATACATGCTTTTTACAATGGTAAAATAACCAGGATTAACCAGCAAATTTGTTGTCTTGTCTGTCTGTGAAGAAGACAGTAGAGGTGTGCAAATAGCTGAGTTTTTGATTCACTGGCAGTTCCAAAAATTGAAGAAAAAAATATACTCATTTCGGGTCAACCTGAAACCTACACTTTTGGGCATTTTCAGTGAATAGAAAATTCCAAAAAACAAAAACAGTTTTGGGTCGTACTTGATGTTTTGTTCAACCCAAAATGAAAGGTTTGTTTTGATTTTAGGCATTTTTAACCATTTTCTTAAAAAACCAAAGGAAATCTGGTGATAGATTCCCAAGGGGACCTAGGCACTTCACAAACCCAAGGAGGAGGGTTTGTGCCCCATTTCTTATATCCAGTAGACCAGTGGCTGGGGCACTTAGCTGCAGTGTAGAAGAACTAGGTTTGAATCCCCTCTCTGGAGCACACACCGCAGCCCGAATGCCTTACGCACCAGGCTATTGGCTATTCTGGGGTAGCTACTCTCCAGCTATTCTCTGGGCTATTCTCTCTTAGTCTCTCCTGTTTGAGTTGTTTCACTTGGTATAAATACTTAAATATTTATTCGGCCAAAGAGATAGTGAGAATGACTCTATAGCCTCCCTTTTCTTGTACTGAAAACTGCTCTTAAAACTGACATTTGCCTAAAATGCAGTGTTTACTATAGAGCCCTATAACAAGCAAGTTAATTAAGTTCATTTGGATATGTAGTGTTGCTGAGCACTGTTAGACCACTACCTTTTTTCCACCAAAGGGGTGGGAAAAGCTATTATAATATAATTATAATATGATATATAATCTCATATACACTCATATATTAGTAGTTTGCACAATCTATAAAGTGTTTTGGGTTCCTTTTCAGTTAAAGTTGCTATAAACTGTAAGATTAGTTCCTACTTTCATATTTAAAATAGGTAAAACTTTGCTGTAGAAGCACTATGGAAATATTTTAAAGATGTATTTTCCACTGTATCAATAATATGACATTGTTCTGTGATATTTTTTCCTTCAGATTGCTTTGTCTGGAGCATCTATGAAAACAACTGAAAGAATAGCATGTGAAAAAACAAGGATAGCTAACCCTTTGGGTATCTCCTCATCCCTTGGTACCCTCATTCAACTCCCAGTAACATTCATAGGACAGATGACACACGCGTGCACACACACGCACACAGACACACTGCAAAATGTAGATACCAATCTGTAATGCATTTTATTCCTCAGATCTTTATTTGTAGAGCCTTTGCTTTTTGTTACATCCACTGTTGAATCTTTCACAGATTTCATCTTTATGTAAGGGGAAAAAAATCTACACTTAAATTTCAGAGCTTTACTAGAATTGAATGCGAGCTAAAACTGAGGAAGATTAAACCAATGTACAATAGAACTCTCTTTTGTTTGTACTTAATGGAGTGTATGTGGGTTTTTTGTTTTGTTCTTTTTGTTTGTTTTTTTTAATATAACCCTCTTCTCCTCAGCTTAGAGAAACAGATGCAAACTTGGGGAAGAGCTCCAGGATCCTAACTGGCATGTTGCGAAGGTAAGGACAAGGTAGGGATACCTCTGTCTCTATCTGCTTTATTATTTTTAATTATATCTCAGCATTTGGCCAACTTGCATGTTTTTTTCCTCACAATCCAGTACATAGAATCTCTTGAAACTAAATATTGATGTTGGCACAAGCATTCACTGAGGAAAAATCAGATGTGAGGGACGTTTTTACCATAGGAGTTTTGCACAAACTAGGAAAAGAATTTAGGTTGGCTATAAAATAGTTTTCCATTGTGTAACACCAACAGACCCTGGTTGTCAGCAGGCGGGATTGAACCTGGGACCTCTGAAGCTTAGTGTTTGAGCCTCTACTGCAAAGCTAAAAGCTAGATGGCCATTAGCCAAAGCTGTAGCAGACTCATCAATCTGTAGCTGGGCTAAGTGTCACTAGAGGGGGACAGAGCACCACGCCTAACGGGATAAGTACAATTGCATCGGAGGTGTGGCTCCTTTGTTGAACTATTTGTCATTTTTTATCCTATTCTAAAAATAGGCTGTTTAATGGAGATAAAGAATGCATTATTTCTGGGTATACAGTCGGGTGTTTTAATCTATTAGTTTAAATTTGATTGTTTTATATTTATAACACAATTTATACTCAGAGCATAATTTAAAATAATTCATTCTAGTTTGAACATACTAGGGAGACACCCTTTTTAGAACATTGTGTTTTGAGCATGCTTCTCCTTGTGGTGTAATATTATGGAAATGTATCCTTGGGATTTAAAGTGAAGTATGAAGAAAAAAATTGCAACATCCTAAAAATCTACTTGGGATTTTAGGGAGGATGAGAAAGATATTCAGTGATTTCCAGCCACCTTGAATTTAAATCAATACCTTTACCAGAAAGCTTGTTTTAGCCAATGGAATCCTTGGACATAGAGTTAGCTGTTCAGCAAAGCAGTACACTTGTAGCACTATGATGTCTGTATTTCTATCATAGACTCATAGTTGGCGCCATAAAGAATAGTCACCCTAATTATAGGTGGCATCGGACATGCTAGGAATGATACTTTTAAGGAATAGGTTATTCACAGACTATTCCACAAGAAGTTGATATGAGCTGACGCTTCCTAAGTTGCTCTTCACAACATGCAAGCCTTTTTGTAGTGTGTATTTGTTCTTTTTAAAAAACCACAAAGTTTTAGCTAAGTTAGCGATTAATCGCTAGCCTCGGAAAATATTGGTAAACGGAATTTTATAAGTTATTCTTCAGTGCAAGCTTTATCTCTCCATAAGTCTCCTTCAGAAAATAGCTTTCTTAGTTCCTTGTATACCCAGCTGACAAAGGTTAAGATAACTGCACTTCGTGCCTCCATTTCACAGACTTCTCACATTTCCAACTCTGAACCATAACATACAAAACTCTGTGATTAAGAGTAATATGTAAATGACACAAGCTAAATTCAAAATCCATGGAGAAAGGAAGTGGCAATTGAAAGAGATGCTTCAGTGCTTGTAGACAATATAAAAAAAAAAACCCATGGCCTCCCCAGGAAGGGCCCTGCGACATGAGCTGTAACGAATATTCTGCATATGTCTCCATTTTGTCAAATCTCATTAAAGGGGCTTCTTGCTTTATGTCAATTGAGCTGTCCAAAAATCATTCATCATTTTTAGTGTAAAAAAAATCATGCAGTTATTTAAATAATATCATATTAATGTTAAAGTTCAGCTGTCATTTAATAGTATGGCTTAATCAGACATAGCATTTAGGAAAAATAGTTTTTTCGGGCTTTACTTGGCTTTCAGGTTGGCAGATTCAAATAAGGATTTATGGGTTTCTAAACCAATGTATTTTTTCCATGTTTATGCTTGATGTACCTCAGCCTTGTTTTTACAGGACTCTGTAGTCTGTTATTTTCAATAAAATAAAGTATCTGCTCACAGTGTGTTTGAATACATTTGCAAGTAATTTAAAGAGGCTGGAACAAAAACATATGCTGTAACCTTTGACTTTGTTTTGTGTTTGGGAATCACAGTTTGGAGTCCTAGTTTATAAGTGTTCCATAAACCAAATGAAAAATATGACCTTTGTGAAATATACTCGAGGCTCTGTTTTCCGACAAATGGATTATGTAGTCAAACACTAAAAAGACATGTTTTTTGTATGTCAGAAGGGCAGTGGATTTTCTCTTTCTTTGTTTAAAAAAAAAAAAAGAAAAAGCCTAACTGAATCACCCATCTGGTTAAAAGGTTAAGATTTAGGCCAAGCAAATAGGGTATATCTGTGCAATTCATACAGATGAGCATAAGGAGTTGCCCATGTGGAGGTAATTGATATAGTAGGAGACGCTCTGAAAATTTTCTCAGGACATTATTAGCAAACAGGTAGTATCAGAAGTGATATAATATTTCATGACTATAATGAAAAAACAGCCTCAGCAGCTTCTAAATGTTGATTAGCCATTGAGGAGCAATCACAAGAGATAAAAACAGGAAGTCAGCAAAGAATAGGAAAATAATTACCATAGATTGGCAGTTGGGTCCTAGTACTGCTTACCCCACTAAGTACCACACAGACATTCATTGAATTGCTGGAACCAATAAAGAACAATGATGGAGGGCCATATTTCACAGTTATCAGATAGAAAAGATATTGTTAAATTGAACACTGTAGTGGCTGCTATCATGTATGAATCTGCTGTTACTCTTTGAAGTTGTACACCTGCCTTAGTGGTTACAAATGTGATGTATTGAGTGTAATTGTTCATATTTCTATAGCTGGGAAAGGCCAACCATCCTCTTTTGTGAGCATGGTCAAATGTAGTAAGGAGTTACTTTATGAACCTCAATGCAGATTTATGCTCCAAACTGACAGTAAATACCTTTCAGCTGTATAGAACCTTTCATTAAAGGCGAGTAAACGTTATCCCTATTTTACAGCTGGAGGACTGAAATTGACACAGATTAAATGACTTTTCATAGCTCACACAGTGAATCAAGTGGCAGAATAGGAATAGAATTCCTTATCCCAGTTTGCTGCTCTAACCACTACAGGAAACGGCTGCCTCATATGAATCAGAATTCATTACCTACTGCTAATTTGGCACAAATAGCTGCATGTGGGTATTCAGCTGAAGAGAGATCTAGGATAAATGTTTAAAAACTGTCTCCTCACTTAAACTAGAATGTAATCCATCTTCATTTCCAAATATGCAGGTATTTTCAGTATCCTGAAAAGAACATAGACTGAGATTGCGTCTAAAATTGCATATTGTATTTAGAAAGTTCACTATTAGGAAGATCAGCCAACTGATAAGAATTTGCAAAGATCAATCAAAGTGACTAAGGGACTATTTAATTATTCATTTTGGTTGTCACTTATCCATGACTCTCGGCACCACCCAAAATTTAATACAATGATAAATCTAAAATGTTCAATACATAACATTAGGCCAGCAAAATTCCAATTGTAGTTTCCAACGAACAGATTCTCACATAAGATAATGCAACTTTTCCAAATCTCATAATGAGGCCCCATCTGAGTCCTCCATCCTTCCGCCTCCACCTCTTACATGATCTTAGCAAGTCACAGTTTGTTGGACAAATTGAGGGAAAGATATAAATCCCACTACACATTATGAGAGCCCTTCATTTTGATAAACACAATTTCCCTGCCTTTCTTTTGTCCATGATCAAGCCATGAAAAGCTTTTAACAAAGATTTGGGATAACCTCTTTGGAGATTCTCCAAGCCACACACTGCCTAATGGGAAACAAACAAAATCAAACAGTAACCAAATAAATATTCCAGGTGTGAATCTCTCAATAGCAGATGCATTCAGCACCAACTCTTCCTCTAAATTCATTTATTTCAGGAGATAAAGTATCTAGTACTCTCCAAAATGACGCATTGTTTTCCCTTGTAGAACATCGTGGTTTCTGACCTTATGACTCTACCTTCTAATAATTCAGATTTTCATCTTCTGAGTTGTTATATGAGATGTATTGGAAAACTCATGAACACATCTGCCCATATAAAAGGACCTTTTTTTTTTAATTTAATTTTAAACAGGACACAGTCATTAGCTCCAGCTGATGGAAATGAGGCAAGAAGTATACAAGTCTCAGGTGATAAATTATCTGAATTTCCAACACGTGTATGAATTGCCACCACTAGCAAAACCAGGAATAAGTAGTATTCTATCCCAGTGGTAAAGGTGTTCGAGTTTCTTCTTTTAGATTGTTCCCAGCAATATCTGGCTGTAACTGCCCAGATTTCCAATAGCCAAACTTTCGTCTACCCTTGGAACTCCAAAGGTTTTTAGTCCTACACTTATTTTTCAACATTTCAAAATTTCATTATATTTAATAAGTGCCCTGGAAACCCCCTTGAGAGTCTGCACCTCAGTTTGTGAATAAAATGTACCATTTATACAAGTTGCTCTTGTTCCTGGTAGTTTTCAAATATTTCAATTGTTGCAAAGAGGACTAGTCTTTATTTATGAGATGAATCCAGCTTTAAGGAAATTGACTCCCAGGTCTGACATGTGCACCACCTCTACAGAATGATTTGGCTGAATGACTAGGGAGCAATGGATCCACCAGGCTCTTTTGCTTATCTCTTTGCTCTTTGAGATTTCAGAAAATTAATTGTGGTCTGCTCCACTTTCTCAGAAGTTCTTCCTTGTCTGCCTAGCCCACATCACCACTCTCACAAATAGCAAGAGAGAACATTCAAATACAAACAGCTGTGCAAAGGAGTTCCTCGTTTACCCACCTTTGCTTGTTTCCATCCCAAAAGTCTTTCACAATCGAACTTTCTTTAGAGCAAAAGCCCTTCTCACTGTCAGTGCAAAGCCTGTGTGATTTGATTCTGCAGTAATTCTGATGGAAGCTTTTATGAGCTCAAATGCACTGCGATAGTTCAATGTAAGATTAGGTCTGTCTTTATAACCCTCATTGTCATGCTTTTGGATAAGTTTTCCTTTCCAGCAGAAATTTTGCATGCAGTGGCAATTTTGTTTTTGAAGTTTAAGTAGAATCTGTTTCATCAGTTTTCTAGTGCAGAGGGGAAAAAAAACACTTCAAGGTGCTGTTCTACTCTGAAAAGTGATTTGAAATGGTACATTCTTGTGCAAATGTCTGCCTCCAGTCATGTATCTAAAGTCACGTCTGTTTAATCCAGTGACTTATGCTTTGATTCAGAAAAGCACTTAAGCACATGCTTAACTTTACGCACGTGAGCAGTCCCCTTAACTTGAAGTAAAAGTGGGAGCTAGGGAAAGAGTTTTAACTCTTGGTCCTTTCCTTGGGCAACACAGCTATGTACTGCCCCATACTCGGGGCTTGCTGCAAAGTGACAAACTAGCCTATAGTGTTTAAATGTATGTCATAAAATACACAGGATGTATAACATGGGCTTTTAATGTTACTGTGAGAACATTACTTTTTTTTTTTTCATTTCCTGAATTTCAACATTTGTAATTTAAATGTTACACTAATGTAAATGTTTGTATTTTAATATTAAATTACTCCTTTGTGATCATGAAATATGGCGTCTTATCCAAATGAAACTGAAAAACTATGTGGCACAACTAATCACAAGGTACTCCTTGAATAATTAACATATTTTTGCCCTATGTTATGCCAGAACAAATCTGAGAACTAATTACTACTGGTCATTCTAGTCACTTTTCCCCATTTTAACAGGCAGTCTTATTTCTTTGTTGAAGTGATAGGGAAAACATCTGGAAATCTTAAATGTAATGTCAGCATAATTCCTAAGGGTAAACATACTTCATTATTAGGAATTCCAACCAGAAAACATGTAAACCTTTGAGACTTGTCAAATAAAGGAGTAAAGTTATCCTAAGGATAGAGACGTGTATCAGTAGTACTAAAAAGAACTTTAAAAAATCAGTGTACTTTTCACTGAGTTTCGTGTTCTTATTTCAGATATGAAATGTTCTCTTTTATATTTTTCAAGATGCATTTCTTGTAATTAATGAGCAGTTAACAGCCAGTTTTCAGGTCTTGCCATGCTTCCTGCAGACAGTATTCTGCATGTGTGGAAATGATAAAAAGCTCTTCGAAAATCATATTCTGCTTTTACTTAATACAAGAAACACTTCCTGTGAGCCCATCGTGGAAGTCAGGGTGCTTTTCTTGCATGGTGCTGTGCAAATTTCATGCCCTTTGATAGCAGTGGGCACTGAAGATTCTCCGCAGGAAATGCAGCTGAAATCTTGTTATGTTTGTGCCACTTCTTAGGCCTGTCACTCACTTATTCAGGCAGAAGTGTGCAGATCATATGCTGGACATCTGTTTTATTTTTCAGTTTATTTTGGAAGACTTTTTCCCTGTGTCCAGTTGATCCCCTGAGCCCATTATGGACATTGCTCTCAACAGCCTTCATAGGATGTTCCCCCTTTTCCTTATGGGCAATGGCCTTTGTTCCCTCTTCTCCATTCTCCCTTTTAAACCCACTGGAATTACTGTCTCACTTGTTCCATTCCTGTTCTCCCACGGCGCTCCCGCCCACCCCCATCAACTTTGTCCATCTGAACAGCTGGAAATGGCATTATCAAAAGCACAGTTATGTTTTTGTGAGACAGAGCAGAGTCTTAATGGATACTACTCCACACTAGATCATTCTAGACTACATATACCAAGAATAGTTAAATAGGTAAAATAGCATACAAACCCTCTAGTTGCACTGTGTTTGAGAGATGCTAACTGTCACTAAGAGATTAGAGCTTAAAAGAAGACAGTAAAGTTTTATAATATTTTGTTATGGGAATGAAGCAAAAGGCATTTCATAGTCAGCAATGACATGCCGTAGCCAAAATAAGTGGCATGTGCCATAACTGTAACATCACGGAAAGTCATAGCTCATGGCAGCAAATTGGTGCAGTGCTTTCTCACGATGGGTATGATTAGTTTCTGTTCGGGCATTCGGCTGAGTTCTGACAGATGTGGTATTGTGAACCAGTAAATGAAAATATTTTAAATGTTCATCAGATTGTTTATGCTATGAGGGTGAAGTAGGGAAACCACTAGCATAAGCTGGAAGTGGAATTTGTTCTTGTAATTGGACACAACTCTTCTGAAGTCAGCAATGTTGTACCGATTAAGGCCAGCACTGAATTAAGGAACATGTTGTTTTAACACAACTCCCACTGTAACTGCCACAGAACAACATATACCTACGGTTATACTTATTGCATATCAGGCAATGTATTTAAGACATTTGTTTATAAACATTAAGTCCTGTTGAGATAATCACAGCTGCATGAAATCCTGCCTTGTCAGAGATTACACTTTGGTCTTCAAGTTAGTTGAAAGATGAGCAAAATCATATGTAGATAGACAGCGTCTCTGTGACTGCATCTAAAGAGGCTCATGTGTTCTACCATGAGTGTGAAATAACTGGTGCTCAGGAAATATGTTTTTTCTGCACTTCTCTGAGTCTAAAGGATATAAATATTTGGTACACAAAGCTTAATTGTAACCTCCACTTTTCATCAAGTCAGCCTTATTTGTGGGATTTTTGGAGCATAGATGAAGAAGAAATCCATAGCTGTCCTAACATGCAACATTTAGGGGCTCAGATGTTGCTGAACTACAGTTTTGTGCACAGACTGCTGTGAGGTTTGCAGATGCAGGGACTATTTAATTTGTTGGCGTTATGCATTTGTATATCTGAGCTCAGGAATTGGCTTAAGATGAGACACAACGGGTAAGAATATTGAATTTCCATTGTTTGAAACTTCAGTATGAAGAGAGGAGTGAGACAGAAAATAGGAAATTGACCAAAATTTGAAATGTGAAATCTGTTAGATATTTTAAATCTTTAAAAAAAGATGTATGTTGTGTCGTTGCAGCCATGTCGGACCTATGATATTAGAGAGACAAGGTAGGTGAGGTAATATCTTTTATTGGACCAACTTCTGTTGGTGAGAGAGACAAGCTTCCGAGCTTACATAGAGCTCTTCTTCTGGTCTAATTAAAAACAAAAAAAAAGATTACCTCACCCATCTAGAAAGGGAGGAAAAAATATTCTCAAGAATTACAACTATTTTTCTTATGAAGCCATTTGTCTACATTGCAGACTGTTCTGCTTATTTTGGGAACAAGTAGAAGGGAATAGGGATGGTGTTTAGTAGGCAGAAGACAACCCCATGGAGATAGTTTGTTGAGTTCCATCATTTGAAGAAGCTGATTTAGACATCATGATTGTGATTTCCAGACATGCTCAGCATTCCTCTTAATCCGTTCCCATTGAAGTCAATGGAAGTTTTAGCATTGACTTCAGTAGAAACAGAGTTAAGCCAGAATTAGACTCTGGTTCTGATCACGCACTGGTTTAAAGGACCAAATCCGTTAAAAACAGTGTAATCTTCACACTGATGCAAAATTGGTGTGAGATCAGAATCTTGTCCTTTATTACCTAGAATTTAAGAGCTAGTTTTCATTTTTAGAAGCAGCAAAGAATCCTGTGGCACCTTATAGACTAACAGACGTGTATTCACCCACGAAAGCTCATGCTGCAAAATGTCTGTTAGTCTATAAGGTGCCACAGGATTCTTTGCTGCTTCTACAGAACCAGACTAACACGGCTACCCCTCTGATACTTTTCATTTTTAATTCATGTCAGTTTTGCTATTCTGAAATGAGGTAAGAGAGAAAATAAACAACAGTCCTATGGGGAAGAATTCAGGATTTAGGGCAGTGATCTCCAACACAAGATCATTTTTTGAATTTGTGTGACCCAGGATCTACCCTGCACCTTCACCGAGGCCCCACCCCGCTCACTCCATTCCCCCTTCCTCCATTGCTCACTCTCCCCCACCCTCACTCACTTTCAGCGGTCTGGGGAAGGGGGATGGGGTGTGGGAGGGGGTGAGGGGTGCAAGCTCTGGGAGGGAATTTGGGTGCAGGAGGAGGTGCAGAGTGTGGGCTCTGTGCAGGAGTTTGGGTGCAGATGGGAGCTCAGGGATGGGGCAGTGTGGTGGGGTGCAGGAGAGGTTACAGGAAGCTGTCTCTGGGAGGGTCTCAGGGATGGGGCAGAGTGATGGGGTGCAGGAGGGGTTACAGGATGCTGGCTCTGGGAGGGGGCTTAGGGCTGTGGCAGGAAGTTGGGGTGTGGGAGGGGATTGGGGTGCGGGAGGGGGTATGAGGTGCTGGCTCTGGGAAAGGGCTCACAGCTGGGGCAGGGGGTTGGGGTGTGGGAGGGGGTATGGGGTGCTGGCTCCGGAAGGGCTCTCAGGGGTTGGGGTGCAGGAGGGCTGTGGGCTCCCGCCGGGTGGCACTTACCTTGGGCAACTCCCAGTCAGCAGCGCATCATGCCCCTCCGGCCCCAGGGGGATGGGGTGCACATGGCTCCGCGCTGCCCTTCCCTGCAGGCACCACCTACGCAGCTCCCGTTGAGTGCAGTTCCCCGTTTCCGGCCCATGGAAGCTGCAGGGGTGATGCTTGTAGACAGGAGCAGTGAGCGGAGACCCCTGCCCACCGTGAGGGCACGCCGACCGCGTCCGGGAGCCGTGCAGGGCCAGAGCAGGCCTTAGCCCTGCTGTGCCACCGGACTTTTAGTGGCCGGAGATCTTGTCGATCTTGATCTGCCAGTTGATGACCACTGATTTAGAGTATAGGGTTTTCACTTGAGTCAGTTAGGAGAGAAAAATGGGGTATTCTAAAACCAGGGCCTAATCCTTTCATCTTTACTCAAGTGAACAGTTCTTACACCTTGTATTCTTATTGCTATCAATGGGATTACTCTTCACTAAGGACTACTCATTTGAACAAGGATTTGCAGACTCAAATGGTGACTCTTCTCGATTAAATCAACAGCCAAGCAAAACAAGATCAGTTGGAAAAAGCTGGTTGCAGATAAGAGAGTAGAGCTGTTTTGGTGGAACTTATGTCCTTGAGCAGCATGTGTAGATGTATTGGACTGGACCTTTGAGTCATGGGGAAAAAATGTTCACACATTACTAACCTGCCAACCAGCTGTTTGAAGAATAACAAAGCCCTGAATTAGAAAATGGGGTCTCATAATGTGAAATTGTTTAGTCTGCTTAGTGGTCGGGGGTACAAGGGTTTGCTTATTTTTCCTGTGTTTTAGACATTTTCCACCTTACTGTGGAAGATTCGATTCAGATCAAGAAGGCCTATAAAAGTCACAGTAGGATTTAAACAACAAATTTGAGGGACGTGGGAGAACTTCTTTAAATTTCACTCCTACAGTTTAAACTACTGTTTATAATATGTCCATAATACTGCTGTAAATCCTAGAGTAACTATTGAAATCAGTTGAGATATTCCAGATTTACACGAGGATAATGAGAAAATGATTTAGTCAAAAGAGAGAATCTTGCAACGTACTTGTCTGAGACAAACTCAAATTGTAAATACTAGTACTCCTTTTCCCCTATAATTGGATTCATTAACTCGGGTAAAAAAAGTGACCTTGTCTTCCAGTAGATTCTTATTAATTGCTGTTTTTTGGGACAGCTGAGAAATAGTGGAAGCAATATGAATAGTTTATGCTTTTGTATCTGGAAACACAAGGGGTCAGACCCCCTCAGCTGGTGTAAATCATCAGTTTGAAGTCAGTGATGCCCACAGATTTACACCAGCTGAGGGTCTGACTCATTTTTGTAAGTAATTGATTTATAAACATGGTTTTGGTTTTGTGTTGCATTTTACTTGGAATTTTATACAATTATATGTGCTAAAGAGTTGTGTCTGTGCACAATTGCTCATAATTGGTATTCCTATGCTCCAGCTGAGGAAAATAGTAAAGGAGTTTTTCAGTGACCTGTGCGCATTCTGCAAATATTTACTTACTGTGTTGTGAATGCTAACATGGTTCACCCAGAGGATCTCTCTATGTAGCGTTTATCATGTAATAGCTTTTGTTTAACTTGCACTTGGCAATATTAAAACAAATTGCATTATCCGCTCAAGAAGGACACTTTAAGCATTTGGATTGGATTTTAGATGAAGTGTGACTTAAAGCACCTTCCAGCACTGGACAGTTACGTCTTCGTCTTGCCCTATGCAGAGGATCAACTGGTTACTTAAGATTGGAACATCTGTGACCAAATTCTTTCCTCGAATTGCACTGCTCTGCTTAGACATAATTTGAACCAAAAGCCTGTTTGTATATCCTTCATTAATGATCTGGATGATGGGATGGATTGCTCCCTCAGCAAGTTCGCGGATTACACTAAACTGGGGGGAGAGGTAGATACACTGGAGGGTAGGGATAGGGTGCAGAATGACCTAGACAAATTGGAGGATTGGACCAAAAGAAATTTGAAGGGGTTCAACAAGGACAAATGCAGAGCCCTGCACTTAAGATGGAAGAATCCCATGCACTGTTACAGGCTAGGGACCAACTGGCTAACCGGCAGTTCTGCAGAAAAGTACCTGGGAATTACGGTGGACAAGAAGCTGGATATGAGTCAACAGTGTGTCCTTGTTGCCAAGAAGGCTAATGGCATATTGGGCTGCATTAGTAGAAGCATTGCCAGCAGATTGAGGGAAGTGATTATTCCCCTCTATTTGGCACTGGTGAGGCCACATGTGGAGTATTGCGTCCAGTTTGGGGGCCCCCCACTACAGAAGGGATGTGGACAAATTGGGAGAGAGTCCAGCAGAGGGTAAGGAAAATGATTAGCGGGCTGGGGAACATGACTTACGAGGAGAGACTGAGGGAACTGGGGTTGTTTATTTTGCAGAAGAGAAGAGTGAGGGGGAATTTGATAGCAGCCTTCAACTACCTGAAGGGGGGTTCCAAAGAGGATGGAGCTCGGCTGTTCTCAGTGGTGGCAGATGACAGAACAAGAAGCAATGGTCTCAAGTTGCAGTGCGGGAGGTCTAGGTTGGATATTAGGAAAAACTATTTCACTAGGAGGGTGGTGAAGCACTGGAATATGTTACCTAGGGAGGTGGTGGAATCTCCATCCTTAGAGGTTTTTAAGGCCTGGCTTGACAAAGCCCTGGCTGGGGTGATTTAGTTGGGGATTGGTCCTGCTTTGAGCAGGGGGTTGGACTAGGTGACCTCCTGAAGTCTCTTCCAACCCTAATATTCTATGATTCTATATTGATATGCTTGTTTCTGAGAAAATAGGAGATACATTTAGAAATCTTCAAAGCACTGTGCACATTTATGATGATGTAGAAATAATAAATTTAAACAGGGGAGGATATTTTAAAAATGTGGTTCTCAACCTGCCTTCTCATGCCTTAGATATTGGAAGGCATATGGTTCACTTTATCCTTACAGGGAAACTACTTTGCTGTTTTCAGTCACCACTATATTTTTTAAATGTAGTTTTAAGTGTGAATGGTACACGTGTTGATTGTGAAGGTACCGTTTTTTCAGTACAGCCTTAAGCTAATTACTGTTAGTGGCAGTGAGGCCTTGTACCTCATTTGTGAGCAGCTATTTATAATACTGTACCAGTATAAAGCAATGCTTTACATTGCCATTTTACCACACTATTACACCATTGTGTTTTAATCCACCATAGGTGAATGGAGAACTTTAGCCGTCTGTTTTATTTAATGATATAATCAGTAAACAACGTATGCACTTCACGCATTTGGCCATTAAAGAAGGCCCATATTTTTGGACTGAAAGTTTACATTGTAAATTGGTGTATTCACATATCAGCTTGTTTCTAGTTTAAAAGGCTTGCTGTGTTCACAAGATGGTACAAAGCAAGCTCAGTAAGAGCTCATACCCAGTGCAGGTGGTCCAGCTAGCTGCCATGTAGATCAAGTCAAACAACTGTGACTCTTCCTCTGACATGACAGTTAGTGAGACAAGGCTGGTCTTATTCCCATAAACAAGAAGAGTTATAGATAGACATACATCATGAACTTATGAGAACAAAAGGGGGTTTCATAATCACCCAGCCTCAGAAAGCCCAATACTGCAAACTATTGGAACATAAGCCTTTGAAATACAACAAACATTTTATTTTATTAGATAAAATTTGAAGAAGGGGCTCAGAATTATTAAATTGCCAGAGCTGTGGTTTTCAAACTTTTTTTTCTGACGACCCCGTTGAAAAAAATTGTTGATGCTCACGACCCAACGGAGCTGTGGATGAAGGGTTTGGGGTGTGGGAAGGGCTCAGGGCTGGGGAAGAAGGTTGAGGTGTGAGGGTGAGGGCTGTGAGGTGGGGCCAGGAATGAGGGGTTCAGGGTATGGGAGGGGGCTCTGGGCTGGGGGGTTGGGTGCAGGAGGGGGTCAGGGCTCTGGGCTGGGGGTGCAGGTTCTGGAGTGGGGCCGGGGGATGAGGATTTTGGGATGCAAGGGGGGCTCTGGATTTACGGGGCTCGGGGATTGGGGCATCGGAGTGGGGCATGGGCTTACCTGCAGTGGCTCCCAGTCAGGGCCACAGCCAGGGTGCTAAGGCAGGCCCCGTGACCGCTCCCCCCCAACCTAGGAGCCAGATGTGCTGCTGGCCACTTCTGGGACGCAGTGTCAGAACAGGTAGGGACTAGCCTGCCTTAGCTGGGCAGCACTGCAGCAGGACTTTTAACAGCCCGGTTAGCAGTGCTGACCAGAGCCACCGAGACCCAGTACTGGATCATGACCCACAGTTTGAAAACCACTGTACTAGAATATTTGTGCCGTGGAAATGGTCACTGATTTAAGAACCTTTGAGACAGGAAGTAGCGCTCTTTTGCAATCAGTTGAATTTTATTTTCAGCAATGTGTAAACAAAACAAAAAAAACCCACTGCTTATACCAAATAGAGTGGCTGAGTGTTAGAAAGAAAGTAAAGAGCTAGAGGTGAGCATTGGCCTGCTAAACCCAGGGTTGTGAGTTCAATCCTTGAGGGGGCCATTTAGGGAACTGGGGTAAAAATCTGTCTGGGGATTGGTCCTGCTTTGAGCAGGGGTTGGATGAGATGACCTGCTGAGGTCCCTTCCAACCCTGATATTCTGTGATTCTGAGGTTGTGATTTCTCAAAAATATTTCCATAGTGATAGCCAGAATAAATAACTACCAGGTTTACATTAAAAGTTTATCAACTAGGTGCTAAGGAGAATATTTGTATCTACCAACACAAAAATATGTATTTTTCAAGAAATGGATGAGAATCCAAATCCATTTTAAACTCTAAGAAAATGTATAAAATGTTCAGTTCTTTTTATTTTAAAGAGAGCAATGTTTTTAACATAGTGTAACAGGGCGGTACTCACCCCTGCGGCGCCTCCTACTGGTTACTCCGGGAATTAGCTCTTCCAGTCCGGAGCGCCCCCTGCAGGCTGGCGACCCACCTGTTTTACTCTTGGCCCCCGTGTCCCTCCCTGGACCCGTGTCCCTCCCTGGTGCCCCTTTAACTATAACTGGGTCTCCCCCTCCCAGGGGAGCCCCCACCCTGCTATCCCCACTTTGCCTCAGTAGTGGCCACTGACAGTCATGGTGTAGCCCCACACCCTGGGGCAGACTGCAGCATCGGCCCACTCATCACAGGCAAAAGGGGTTTGGGCCTGCTGCTTTACCTACTCCTGGGTTGTCCCTTGCAACCCCCAGTACCTCTTGCCCTTTCCTAGGCCCAGCCTGGGGCTTTCCTGGCTGGAGCTTCCCTAGCTCCTCAGCCCTGCTTCACCATAGGTACCTTTTCAACCTCTAAGCAGCCAGGCCCATCTCCCTCTGGAAGCAGAGAGAGACTGATTGCTCCTGGCTTCCCTGCCTTCTTATAAGCCCTGTTCAGTTTGGGGTGTGGCCTCCAGCTGCAGCCACTTCCCCAATCAGCCCAGCCAAAAAGCCCCTTTCCAGGGCTGTTTTAAAGCCCAAAAGGGCAGGAGCGGGTAGCCACCCCGCTACACATAGCTTATTCTTAGGACATCCCTGTATCATCCCTGGTACATATTGGCATAATTCCATTGACTTGGACCTACACAAATTTACACCAGCTGAGAGGCTCTAGCCCATTATAAATATAGTGATTTGCATATTTTCATAACCTTCACTCTGTTTGCTGCACAATTTGCACACAAATATAAGGAGGTTGCGCTAATAGCCCCTTTGAAAGTGTGTCAATGCAACTCAGATCTGCCAAAGGACTCTGTGCAGGTGCAAGGGTCTTCCCATGTGGATATCCATGCAAGATCAGGGCCTTAAATTGCATTGCTGTTAACTTTAAAATAACACCTTTCTTTCATGTCTGTCCTGCCATTTCTGATGCCATGAACTTCAATGACCTGTTTCACTGAATCTGTGCATAGGATGAACCAAATATCTTTAAGGTTCTTACTGACCTCGGGTTGATCCTGCTTTCACTGGAATACCTGACAGGATTCCAATTGATTGTTTTTATTTTTTCATGATTTTTTTTTAAATTTTTTGTAAAGATTTGTCCTGGTCTCTAGTGTGAAAATTCAACTGGTTGTAAGCAGTGAATGGTTAATCAAAGGAAGTGACTCAAGCTGGTGGAGAATGAGTGAGGTTTCAAGGCTCAAAGGATCAGGGCCAACAGTCAAAATGACTAACACAATCCAGTTGCTTAACAAATATTGTTGTCTAGTAAAGATGGAGCAGAATTATATGCAATTAGCTTACCATACTTAGTAAGGGAACCGGCTACCTTGTAGGTCTTCCTGTATTTTACACTAAATAAATTATTTACATACATATAAAGAAGCAAAAGCTACATTACTACATGACAGATTGAGATTTCATTTTTGCTTTCTATTGCTGCTTATTTCTGTACTGACAGGTACTACATGTATCCTCAATAACAAAATTTCTTTTAATTAAAAAAAAAGTGTTCACTTTCTATTCTCTCTGGCTAACATGAAGGCATAGCTTTTTAGGTCTTTTAATCTGTTTCAAGGCCAAGCTATTTATATGAGGGCAGTTTGGGGGAGGGGTTGTTCAGTTCTTTTTTTCTTCTCCATATTTATAGAGGGAAAAAAGGATATTTTATTTATTCACTAGATTCTTTATGTTGCCTCGAATTGCAGGGATAAAGTATTTTCAAGCTTATGGATGAAAAGAAGATAAAAGGTCTCATTTTATGAGTCATTATATACGCTTTTTAAGTATCGTTTTCTAGTGGCTAAAGTATTTAAAGTAAAACAGTATTCCAGTGTTACTTATGTAGGCTGTTTGTATCCATATTTCATGTAAGCTAGATGCTACACTTAAACATGTTTGTGTGTGTTTGATAGCATGTTACCTTCCAATTTTTAACTATAGAAATTATTACACTATTGCTTTTTTTTTTTAAATCTTATAACATTGTTATTCAGTTTTTCTCCAGAACTGGAAAACAGAATCAAGAAACTGGCTCAGCTGTCTTGTAAGAGAAAGGATGGTCTCATGGTTAAAGAACTGGGACTAAGGAGATCTAGGTTCAAATCCTGTGTAACCTTGGGCAAATCATTTCCTTGTGTCTCAGTGTCCCATCTGTAAAATGAGACTGCTACTACTTCCTGACCTCAGAAGTGCGTTGTGAGGATGAACATTCATTAATCTCTGTGTGGTTCTCACATCCCTAAGTGATGAGCACAATAGTAGATTCTATAAATGAACAAACTAAATGGCAGTGTTGCTGACTCTGGTGCGAGGTGAGGACTGAAATGGATGTAGAAGAGAGTGAGAGAGAAACACAGAAAGAATTTAGACAAGGGTCTTTTGTTTCAGACCTGCTGTTGGAAGGGGCTGTGATACAACAATCAGTCCCTGAGCACATTGCTGTTAATGTAGGATTTAGATTGGAGAAGATGCTAAATCCATGGTGCACTTTCAGCCTGTCAGATTACCTCATGCAGGGACTGCTACTGGTAAAAATTCCAGCTCCACAGGCCTTTAAGATATTAGTTCAGGACATAAGAGTGGATAACAATATTTATGTGGGTTTAACCAATATATAACTAATCCATACCGGGAGGTATAATGACCATGTTTACACCAAAGAGTAATGATGCTATCCTAGGTGTTCTAGCCTAATTCCAGCATAAGCAATTACATTCTACCTTATCTAAAATTCTTCCTGCCAATTCTATCGGAAATGGCATCCTTCTAATTGCTCTGAACTGTGACATCATAATACTGATTGCTGTTAAAAAGCAGCTGCATTTCAAAAGTGAGCTATAATTTGTACAAACATTTGTAAAGTATTTGGGGATCCTTGAAGATGAAAGAAAAGCTATAGAGGCAACATACTATTACTTATCACATAATACTGGAGTGGCTTTCACTCCATGAGCCTAGGTGCTCAGGGAAGATGTGGAGGTGTCACTTCTGGACTCAAGGACAAACAGATTTATGGAACAGTATGAGTAGCTTTCCTTTGCAAAGAGCATCACTATTGCAGTCATCCAGCTTGTTTGGAGAATAAATACATAAAATAGTGATTTCTCAGAATGAATGATTATTGATCTTCATTGCCCCATTTGGTCTTGGGCGGGTTCTGGAGAGAACCTGCTCTCACATAGCTGATGGTGAATACCCCCAAAAAAATCTCTTAAACCCCCTTCCCACAGCACTGCCTTGCACTAAAAAAATAGAAACTAAGTACACTTTTGCTACAATTAGAAAAATAGCTATGAGGATAATCTAGGAATGCATCTAAATTTCTCAAAGTAGCATGCACAATAACTTTGTGGTTTGCAAAACTATTGTTGTTCCTTCTATAATCCAAAACTTTCCTTTAATTTAAACACATTCGAGATGTATATTTCACAACTGTGTACACCTGAAAAATGTTGTATTGTGAGCCTGTTCTTTAGCCACCACTCCACACTGAGTAGAAGAGGGCTCAAATAGTAATCACTGCTGGCAGATATGGAGGTAGGTTGAGGTAGTTGGTAACACTGTGGTCTAGATGAGGTTTTTGTGAAGAGTTTTTATGGAACACCTCTAGCACTGGTGCACTTTGCTGGTCATATTTTAACAGTTGCCTTTGA
The DNA here is from genome assembly GCF_020497125.1 of Mauremys mutica. Taxonomy (NCBI): domain Eukaryota; kingdom Metazoa; phylum Chordata; order Testudines; family Geoemydidae; genus Mauremys; species Mauremys mutica. The sequence goes on along the minus strand of NC_059078.1, from coordinate 118,919,518 downwards.
ATTACTGATGATTTATTAAAGCTGTACCAGCAAGCAATGGGAAAAATAAAATCCCACATACCAGTTTCCTCAGAGGAATCATCTTGAGGCATCTAAGTAATCAAATGAGATGAGCCATTTATAATTCTTCAAGAGGGAATTGTCCACGAGCTGTGTTGTTCCTTAGTAGCTGGCCAATGTTCTATTTTGAATAAGACAGAGTATACTGTTTGTGTGTGTGTCGTCTTTCTTGTCTTCAAAGCACATAGGACATTGTCAGCGTGCTTTATAAATATATATATATAAACCATACCGGTAGTGTCCTAGGTGTTTTGCAGACCAGGAGATCGGCTCCCTGCCCCAAAGATGGTGCAGTAGAAATAGACAACATGTACGTGGGGTATGGGATGCTGTGTATGTTGAAAGAAAAAGACAATGCTTCAGAACATTGATCAGCTTCTGTTTTAGGCACTGGTTGTGTGTGTTTAAAATTCTATTCACTGAAATGAATGGAAATGCTTGTTGCAAGTGCTCATCCTCTGAAACTGAAAGGAGGAGCAGGTGCACAAGATATCAGAGAAGTGCTCTGTTTGATAAATATAGAGAGCTATTCATATTGGAGTTTCTATTTTGTCCTCTTGCTCATTTGACCTAATTTAATACAGTTTTTATGGAAAAAAATATTACTATGTTTGACCTGTATAATATAGATTGGTTGGGAAGCCTATTAAATCTGGCCCTCTTCTCTAAACTGTAAGTTCTAAGACCAGTTTGAGTTTGGGACCCTCTGTAGCCTGTTTTCTTTGATCCATGATCTGAGAATATATAATCATCGTCTGAAGAGTTGGATTCCATTGTGACAAGGAAGGGGAGCGGTAGCTCTGAAGAACACATCTTCACATGGAAAGCCACCCTATCACTATTCTGTGGTTTTCATCACTCTTTCAGGGGTCTCTTTGTTCTGTGTTGTTACTTAGTTGTTTTTCTTTTATTTCAGTATTAATTTTTGTTAACGTTTTTGGTAAAACCACCTGCAGAATAATCTTTTTCTTTTTGTATATTCCTATGTCTCTCTAGAGGCTATTGCACAGGCATGAAACATAAGCCTAGAAATCTTTCTTACTAGGGGGAAGCTTGAGATAAATATTGTTGTATGTTTAGTAGGAGTTGGTCTTTACATATTGACCATGCATGTTTAAATGTTGAGTAATACTTAAAAGAGACAATGGTCTCAAAACATTCCTTAGATTATTATTAGATTATTTTAATCTTTACATTATTCAAACTGGAAAGTTATGTAAACATTTGTTTTACATCTCACCAATGAGCGGTTTTTATTTTTTGACCTTCAACTACCTAGGTCAGTGAAACAAATTTGTTAACTTTCATTTTAAAGTGAGTTTCACTTTCCAGTTCTCATGCATAAGCAAAATGCTTTTGAGTTTGGGTTCCTAGAAGTTTGGGGGAATATATAAATAAGAAGAAGAAAAAAGAAAGCCCATGCAATTATTTTTCAAAACACCTCTGAAAATATTTTGTTACCCGTTGCTTTATCTTCACCACCTCCCGTTTTAAAAATACAAAAATGCTAGGCTTGTATTACTTGACAGTGACCTCTTAATATAATTGGAGATATACCAATCTCCTAGAACTGGAAGGGACCTTGAAAGGTCATCAAGTCCAGCCCCCTGCCTTCACTAGCATGACCAATTTTTGCCCCAGATCCCTAAGTGGCCCCCTCAAGGATTGAACTCACAACCCTGGGTTTAGCAGGCCAATGCTCAAACCACTGAGCTATCCCTCTCCCCCCAATCAATAATAAACTAGTCTGGTAGTTAAAAGAAAAAATCCAGCCAGACTTAATATAAATTGTTTGTCGCATAGTGAGAGTAGTTTGTACATATTCCATTACAGTGGCCACCATTCATGTCAGCATTCGCCAAAAGTTTCCACATAGAAGTGATATCCGAGACATCAGAGATTTTTCTATATACATAGAAAAGGAAATACTACCACACCTCAGATTCCACTGGGTAGTAACCTTTTGACAAATGTTGACTTTTTAAATGGTGACCACTCTCCATACAAACTCAGATGAGTTGTTGTTTAGTTGTTTTTTTCTCATCTCAGTTTTTTTTCATACAAAATTAAAGACGTTTCAGGTCATGAACAGGTGCTGGGAGTCACAACCAACCTGCCCTTCCCACACTGCTAAATTATAGACAGATCTCAGCTCGGTGGGAGGAGGGATTGCACTGAGATGTGAAAAGGGCCATGAAGCGCCAAGATAGGGCAATTGAACTATGAGGTGGTCTCCATCCACCAGAATGCTAGTAGCATTAAAACCCTTCTGTCCTACATTTCAAAGCAGTGGTTACAGACAGTAGTAACACGGGAACTTTTCTCGAATGCTCTTTCCCACCCAACCATATTTTTACAATTAAATACTGAACGAGAATTCTTCCCCCCCCCCCACCTTACTTTTTCTCAGTGTGTATCAGCTGATTTCTCTGCTGTTGTCTTGTTTGGGGACGGAGACAAGCCTCCTTTCAAGAAAGACAATTACAACGCTGTTGTTGATTTCTTTATAGAAGACTATCCGTGTGATAAGGCGAACTCTCTGCTTTCTGGAGAAAAAGGAAATGCAAATGTTTTAAACGAAGGCAAAATCCTGCTTTCTGCTGCACAGGTTAATGAAAGAAAAGAGAGGGCAGAGGAAACCTGCTTCTCTTACCACACACCCAGTATAACAGGATTGAATGTTGCTTGCAAGGATACTAGGAAGGGCCCCAGATTTCAACACTAGACAATGTACCACAGTACCAAGGGGACATGACTTGCCTGCTTGGGGTGTAGCTAGGCCCACAGCCTCCAACACTTTTGCTGAGGTTAGCAGCGTGAGCTAAACCGGATGTACAATGCTCCTTTGGGGCAGTAGTAAATTATGTTCCTCCACTGTTGTTCCCTTCTTTCCCCTTGCTGCCCTGAGCCATTTTGCCTTGCCCCCCAGTAGGCTGGGTCATGTTCCTACCACAAGACTTGCACCTTCTCCATCCCCTTTGTACAGCTTCATGCAGTCAGGGCAGGGTTTTGTTTTAGTTTAATCTTTCAATTTCAGATGATTTTTTTTTTGCTGGCTAACACTTTTTGATATCACTATTAATTAGAACTGCAATGTGGCTATATACATAAAGTGACCTCTTTCCTGCCTTAGCCTTACAAAATAGAGCCATCGTTTCTAATAGCTTAATACAAATTCACAATAGCACTTTGTCCTCTTTCACATCACTTGCCAAACTACTACTGTTATGGCCACTGCTGTATCAGCTAGTTGTGTCACAACACACATGGATGCCAATATTTTTAATATAATATGAAACACACATTTCCAAGCAGCCCAGAGAGACATCTGATTATTAAATCCCTTGACTGTCATCTGGATTTTTGCATCAGTTCAGGTTTCAAAACTGAACAAGTTGACAGTATTGAGATTAAAAGAAAAATGGAAAATAGTAATTTAAAGTAAAAGTATCCAAGAAAACTCTCCCCCTGAAGCAGACGTGGAACAACAGAAAAAAGCAAAGGCTATGTGAAGGCAATAGGCTAGAGTTTATCATTGTGGTCATCAGTTGTTTGTTCATCTTTAGTGTTGTACTCTTTTTATAACCAAAGATAATAAATGCTACTTGTTTTTAGGCTTCTCATTCTCAGCTGTTTAGAAAAATTAAAAGGTTGGAACCTGCTGAAACATTTGTTTTAATACGTTGCCTGCATTATGCTTCTCGGGATGGTATTTAGTGTTATTGTTAATGATTGAAGCATTAGCATTTAATTGTGTAAAGTACTTAAAGTCCAATATTGCTACTTCTTTGGTTGAGTCCATTAATACTCAAGCATCTGTAAGAAATACATTGAAGTTGAAGAAGGCCATAAATGTTCCAGCTATAAAGAGCACCTAATGCTTTTTTCCCCCAAAGCCTTTAACAAATTAATTTAAAAAATACCGTGGTGAGGTGAATAGATAAAAGGCTTTCTTGGTTCAGTTGTGTTTGGTTTTGCTTTTCTCCTGTAATTGCTGGGGTTGTTTTGCTCATAAAGAGGGAACTGATGCCAAGCAGAAGAGGTAATTGCACAGTTCTGTTTTAGGATATTGTGAAACTTCTCAAGTTGACTTTAATAAAATACAACATCACCATTTCTCCAGTGAGGGATGTTTATTGCATATAATTCCTCCGTGCACAGTTTGGCATAGTTGGCAGTCCTACTTAAGATGTCTCCAGAACTGAATAAACAGGGGAGCTCGCACAACAGTTGCCTGTATTTTCTACCTGATTCCAACCACCATCAGGCTTTCACGTAAATAATCACTATAATTTCACCACACCATATGAAATAGGAAAAAATCAAATTCAGCACTGTACTTTCAATTACCCTCATCTTGCATTTGGTTCCATGCAGAGAGACCCTTGCATCTGCACAAATTCATATTGGGGTTCTAACATGTGCAAGGGTCTGTCCCCAGTATAGAGAGCAGTATGTTCATGTGCCTTCCCTTGATATCAGTAGGAGTTACTCATACATAAAGACTAGAATAGACCCAGAAACCTTGTATGTTTTTCAGTCACTGTCAAATTGTGATGCAAAATCTTCTCTCTTTGTAACTTTTCAGGGCATTGCTTTTCATGTAATTACAAAGTGCCTTTTTAGTACCAAAGAGTCCAACACTTTCTGGGGCTTTTTTATCCGCGTGTTACGGGACCCTTTAGTTATAAAGTCATTAACTATGAAAGATGCTACTACGTAGTCAAAAAGAATGCTGTTTCCACTAGTGATGAGCCCAAAACCCCAGTTCTGGATACCTCCCATCTTTGGAATTTGCATCCAGATCTGAATTTTGCAGCTAGACTTATATATATATGCCAGTAATGGGCCAAGCTGAAATCTGAGTTAGAAACATCCCCAAACTTGTGAATATTCCAAGTCCATATTCATATTTTGAAGAATAGACATCTCTACTCTCTGGGGACTTAGTAAGTCAATTTCCAGTGGAAGGAAGAGCTTATTTAATTTAAACTAAAATAAAAGGTATTGTGCATCATTAAATATTTAGTTAATGTGTTAACAAGTGTTGCACAGAACAGAAGCAACCTGAGCAGAGGCAGCACAGTCTTTCCCACCATACTAACTTGTTTTATCCCTGATCTGGAAGATAAAATCAACTCTAGAAATGAGAAGTTAGCTCAGGCTCCAGACCCACTCAGCCCTGGACCTCTGCTGATTCTGCAGTCATGGTATCATTTCAAATCATACAGTAGCTTTCATTCTAAACCTTTATGTATAGTTGACACTACCGTTTAGGCTGACGAGGCTACATTTTAAGACAAACCACAGGAAATGGCTTGGAGAGGTGGAGAATATTAAGAAAATATTGTAGTGCTGCCTTAGAAATAAAATTAAACACTAGTGACTCTGTTTTCCTGTACAATGTTTAAAGCAGAGGTTTTGATAATTTTATAAAAATATATTACAGTTATTGGACACATATGTGCTTCAAAACAAAATGTGACATTTGGCATAACAAACTCCTTTAGACAAGGGTAGTTTAAGCACTTATAAACAAAGCACTTTTTTTCCCCCCCAGTGTGCTTGAACAAATTGTATCCCCTTGATACTACTATTTTCTGTGTGAGCTTTGAGAGTGGAAAGTATTCAAGCCATTGTTTACTGTGGAATTTGTTTTAGCTGGGAAGTCAGGTCACAGCAGCAAAATCAGAAATAGTTCTTTTAATGCTAATGGACTGTATTTACTTTGGTATGTAGAGAATGGCAACAACAAATCATTAATATGAGAGATTGATAGTGCTATTCAAAATCTTTCATATATGCTCCATGAACCTCTGCTGCAAGATGAGGAAGAACAGTCCTTAACTTTAGTTGTTTGTTCTCGTCAGCGTTTTTTCCCCCTTGAAAAACAGAAGATTAAACTTTTTTTTAAATCCTTGCATTGTATAAATAACAGTTGAACAAGACACTAAGGAATAGTTCATAGTTCGTTTCGGCTTTTTACCAAAATAAAAAACACGCCGTACATTCAGGGTAAGGCGTGGTAGTGGAAAGCAATAATTGAAAAAAATAACTGCTTTAAGGCCCAGTCTAGAAACTTTGCTGGTAAAGCAATGTCCATTTAGGGGTGTGATTTTTTTTTCCCCCACCCAACAAGTCTATACCAGCTAAAGCCCGTCTTCAGAAGGAATACCGGCATTAAAATGCTTTTGCTAGTATAGTTTTATTTTGTTAGGGCTGCTGATATAAGCTACACTGTCAAAAGCACTTTTTACTGGTACACTACACTAGGAGGGTTTGCCATTAAACTGGCCGAGCTATACTAGCAAATCTTTTGTAGTGCAGACTGTGCTTCCAAATCTACTATTTTTTATTCAAAACCGTTTTCCATTCATTCCAATGATTATTAATTGTCATCTCTATAGCTTTCTAATGTGTTCTTAACTGGCTTTGTTGCACTGTAATTACCTTGAATTTATTAATCTGCATTTCATCTTTCAGCCTTATTTTGAGAAATGCTAATAAATCTGTATTGTAACACACACCCTTGCATGGAAGGAAAGGCATTTATTTACTGTCCCTTGTGTTTAGTGGTTTTCCTAGCTACAGCTCAAGCACAAAAGCCAATATGCTTTCTAGCTTTTTAAAAGAAGAGAAATATAAGTATTCCCTTGGATTTATTTTCTGCTTATTTACACAAATATGTCTATAGTGAAATATGTTTTCTTTGATAAATTAAGAGTCTGTATACCCAGATTCTATAGATCTTTATAGCTGTTTTTTAATTAGTATAAATTTGGATCCTGGACTAGGTATTATTAACTCATGGGATTACATAGTTATATATGTGACGTGAGCCTTTAATGTAAACTTTATTCTTGTTGTATATACACTTTGGGGTGAGAAAGGAGTCTGATTATTTTGTACTGAAACTCACTGCCTTAGCTGTGTTCAGTAAGTGGAATGAGAAAGGATAGAAATCCATTCCAGGTCCCAGTTTCACTCTTGTTTAAACCCCACTCTCTCCAGAGAGGGGACATTAAGAGGGTAAGAACAATAGTGCTGTCAAGATACCATTAGTGAGGTGATTACTGGATATGTTGCATAGTCTACCATCCATTATCTGGACTGTGATATCCTCCAGATATTGGGTATGCCCACTGACTTTGTAAACTGTGTGCCCACAGACTGGGTACTGTTTACCAAGGTTACACTTAGTGTCAGCCATTTTGCTCAGCTCACCTTTGCTTTGTTATAATTTAATACAATAGAAGGTTGGCATGTTCTTGTTTTAATAAAAAAAAAGCTATAACTTTGACTTCAATGGGAGTAAAATTAGACCAGTGCTGAGTGCTTTTGAAAACCCCACATTAAAATCCTCTGGATTCAGGACACAGTATAATGTACTGGCATTAAATCTGACTACAATAGACCAATAATGTACTCTGCTAATTAGTTTATTAACACAAAACTCATTAGTATCAATACCAATCTTGAAAATCTTTTTAAAACTAAAAACTAGAATATGATCTGCTAAATAAAATAGATACTCTTCTTATTCTGGCAGGATACTGAAAATTGAGTAGAGGTTTTAAGTGTATTTGGCAGATTGGTCCCTCAAGAGCTATTAGTCAAGATGGTCATGGACGCAACCCCATGCTCTGGGTGTCCCTAAACCTCCAAATCCCAGAAGCTTGGACTGGATGAGAGGGGATGGATCATTCAGAATTGCCCTGTTCGGTTCATGCCCTCTGAAGCATCTAGCACTGGCCACTGTCAGAAGACAGTATACTGGGCTAGACGGACCATTGCTCTCACCCAGTATGGCCATTCTTGTGTACCATTAACACCTGTTTTTCTATCAAAAACTATTTCAGATAAAAGTATGAAGTTATGGTGAAGGTGAAATTATAGTATGCAGTGTGGAGGTTTAAAGCTGTATTTTGAATTTTGATTTTGAGTGTCTCTGTTTTGGGAACCTTAAATTATCTCATGCTGGTGTCTCAAAAAACATGTTACTCAAAATTAATGGGCCACTTTTGAGCATCTAGGCCTTAATGTTTTTTTCTGTGTAGCTCTGGAGATTTAGACTCAAATGCAGCTTCGATCACAAGTAAAAGTAATTGTCTAATACCTTGTTCAGATGCATCCTTTATAAGTTTAGTAAAAAAAAAATGCCTGCACATGCTCAGTACATATTTTTTCAAAAGCTTATACAACTTGATTAAACCAAAATAAATTTTCTCTAGGACAAGCAAAGGCTTTTCTTCTCATTGATGGCTATTTCCATGCCCAATTTCTGCTTTCATCCTCTAGCCATTTCAGCTTCAAAGCTCAATAACAGCAAAAGTCACAGCATTTTTATAATGGGAAAACTTGTTTTTTTTAACTCTTTGCATACTCAAAATGGCTGATCTCCTTTTGCTCAGACTTAACAACAAAAAATCTGGCAAAAACCAAGAATGGAAAATTTCAGCCTGAAAGATGGAAATATCAGAAAGCTGTGAGCAACTAACTGTTAGTAGGAGCTTAAAATGGAAAGAATTAAATATCCGTTACTGTAGTGGCTGCTACCACTGTAATACAGTGACTTTCAACTGAAGGACTCAAAGCATCTCAAAAACTATTCCATGTTAAAGACTCTATGTTCTGACTTTTGCAGCTTCAGTAACATGGAAGATACATCTACACTGCGCACCTATTTCAGTGGCATGAAGAGTATATACACATTACACGTCCCCCTGCCACAGGTATAAGTAACAGTATTGATGGTAGCAGCAAAGAATCCTGTGGCACCTTATAGACTAACAGATGTTTTGCAGCATGAGCTTTCGTGGGTGAATACCCACTTCTTCGGATGCCAGTATTGATGGTGAGGCACTACTTAGTTGAGTAAAGACATGCCTGAACCCTGGGGGTATGTACCTGTATGTACTCTACATGGCTCTCTACTGCCCAAGCAGTGCTGCCCCTATCTACACTGCTGTTTTTAGCAGTGTAGTGTCCTGCAGTTGCCTACCCACTGCTGGAGTCTTTCTTAGCCACAAGGAAAGACTTGGGCGGTTCCCTGCTACCAGAGCCTTTCCCTTTGCCAGGGAGTAGCCAGAGTCTTTCCCCACTGCAGAGTAAAACTCTGGAAGGGGACGAAGGCTCTGGCAGGGGGAGTCAGTGGGGAAAGGCTGCAACAGCTCCCCACTGCCAAGCCTTTCACTGTGGTCTAGCTACATATACCATACACGCTGCCTCAAGTGGTATGCAATGTAGACATAGCCTAAGAGTGGTAGCTGGAAGCATTCCGTCCGCTGAGTACAAGGGCAAGCATTTTATCTCAGGTGGCTCTGGAGGGAGCATGCTCAGGTGTGGCACTTTACTCCTCCTCCTCAGAGGTGCATGATATTACCAATGCCATGTTCAAAAATCATGAGTCAAGCCCCCAAAAATCAGATTTAAGAAAAATGTTCTGTCCTTTTTGTTTGCTCCTCATTTGGTGCCTTTAGCATTCACATTTTCAAGCTTTTCTTCACAACCATGAGGTTTAGAAAATTATTTTTGTTTGTTTTAAACTAAAATTGAGCTTCTCAAGCAATCACATGACTCCTGGAGCTGGCACTTTTAAGAAAAATACCAACTATCACAAGACTTGTAATAAAATTGCATGAGTTGGCAACTTTGCGTCTTCCAGAGCTATGCTCATGGCAGTAATAGGAGAAGAGAGGGAAATGCACACACTTGTGCCTCCAACCAATTAGTCTAGTCCCCATTTGGGTCTAGAGTGCATTCAGCCATGATTGTCATACCTCATTTTCTGGTGTTTAGGAAATGCTAACTTCAGTATTCTGGCTTCCTAATATGTGACTCTGATGGAACAGGAGAAAAAGAGCTCCTTCCATCGCCAACTACATCACAACAACCTAGAGGAAGCCATAATTTGACTCTGTAAATTTAAACAATATGAAGATTATTTATTCTCAGGTACCCACATGAGGAAATTCTAAAACAACAGTCTTCGTCCTCTGTTATATAACCTACAAGTAGTTGAAGAAAATGGTATAACTGGGGCAAAACAAGGCTTTTTGAAGGGAGCTTTTACTTGAAAGTTTTTCTCTTTATAATATCAGTTTTCCAGAGATGCAGATGTGCACAATAATCCTAGGGGGATATTGGTATTTGGCCTCTAGGATTGTAAGTGTCCTGTTCCCAAGGCTAAGATATGCAAAGAGCCAAATTGTATTTGAAACTTTTACATAAGACAGATATGGAAGCTCATGGAGCATTGCATTGCGAATCACATATTAAAGAGAGAGACATGGCTCCTGAGCTGCAAAATGAATGGCACGCAGGTAGGGAAAGGAGTTCTATATTAAAAAATATCCTCAACCACTTGTTAAACTCATTAATCTGCCATTTACTAAGCGTATTTGCACCAGGACAGCCTTTCTGTGATCATTTTTGACAAGCACACAAATGCTACAGATCCTTTTGCCTCTTAGATAACTGTGTAACAATGGCAAACCAAATATTGATCGTGAGCAATGCTTCTCTGAGTACATGTGCTGAACAGCTGCCACTTTCCACCCCTGAGATTGCTGCATATCTGTGCTGAATGAAGTGATTCCTGGATGCAGTTTTGTAAAGCGCTTTGCATTCCTTTGGGATGAAAGGGAATAGCTAAATGTGAGATATTGGCCCAGTCAGGCTCCCACAGAATTGAATGGGTTTTTCACCATTGCCATAACAGTACGGTTATGTACTAACATGGGCATGTTCCAAAGGTTTTGAATATACCCCAAGACCTATTCCAAAACTGTGTTTTACCTATAACAACATTTAGGTTTTTTTCAACCCCTTGCCTCTGAGGATTTGAAAACACTTTTCAAATCCTTATTTCTGGCACAGGGAGTATTATTACCACCATGGTACACTTGAGGAAATGAGACATTGAGAGGTGAAGTGACATACTTAGGGAGAAAATAAGGAACAAAAACGTACCCACAGTCACAGAAGAAACCGTGGTAGAACCAAGACATGAGCCCCGGTCTCCTGACTCTTCATTCCTATACCTTAGCCACAAGTTAGCCTTTCCTCTCATGCTATCTTTCCTTACTCATCGTCCTTATCCTAGCATGTGCTGTCCAAGCACTCTAGCAAATGTGATAATCCAGTCTTCTGAGGCTATGACAGAAAACATTATACACCACCATCTCTGAGATGATGGAAGGTGGTCTATATATACATTCCGTAATATTCTGAGACTGTTGTTTCAACCTGAATTCTCTATTCCTTTTAAGAAGTGGTACTTGCAGCCCTGAAAATAATGTTGTAAAGAGTGTGCCTCAAGAGTGCCTTTAGCATGGGGCTCCGTTGTTACAATTCAGAAGCCTAAAAGGTGTTGTTCCATTCTAAGTATCTACAATATTTTCTATAAGTAGGTCAGGTTCATTTAGCTACAGCTGTGAGGATCAACATCTGAAACTGTAACTACAGACCAATAGACTGAACTACTTTCTCATTTTGAAAGACACATTTTGGATTTCTATTTTGCATAGCCTAATTAACCCCAACAAAAATTTAAAGCTGAAAAAAATGTATAATAAATATCTGCATGGTTTTAATTGTCATAAATCAGGTCATTGTGACTTAAACAGGCATTGTATTTATCTTCTGACTACAGTATATTGTTAATCGTAATCCATTAAATGGGCCCGTCTTGTGGGTAGATAAGAGGCCTAAGGTTCATGTGTATCTGCTATGAGGGGAGGAAAAGTGAGTAAAAGCAAAGGTAAGTCCTCAAATGTTGATTCTCCTTTTCCATGCATGCTATAGAGAAACCTCCACTGAGATTGGAACTATAGATGTCAGGATGGAGCCTTTGTACATTGCAAAGTTTCATCTAGCCTCAGTTTGACAAAGGAAGAGAATCATCAGACCTTGTCACTGTTCCCCAAAGCTCTAAAGCACATGCTTAATTGTAAGCACATGAGTAGACTATGGAGGTCAATGGAATTACTTACATGGTTAAAATTGCTCTGCTGGATTGGAATCTGTTCCCTCTAAACACAATATATATACAGGACACTCAGCTGTGAGGCATCCCTGGGAATTACTTGTTGTGTGGAAATTAGGATTCTATCTCCCAGCTCTACAGGATTTTCTGCAGCACAGCCCTTTTACTGAGGCTGTGCTAGCTTCCTGGCGACTGGGCCCTATGTATGCATGTAAAAAGGCATTGGGTGGGGATTGCCACTTGAAAGACCCGGAAGCACTCATCAGCTGGCAAAAGGGTCCAGAAGCGAGCCACTGTAGATGTTACTGTTGGAATGATCTCTCTTGTATCTTTGTTCTGTGGAATGATATGATAGCAGAGCAGTAAGCTGCTGAAGGATTGTGCGGGTTGCCTAGCCCTGCTGGATACAATAATATGTCAGCTGTGCCTCGTAGCTGAAGTTTGCCTCTTTGTTAAAAGTAAAATCTCTTTAAAGATCACCCTGTTTGAAAGAGTTCTTCAACATTCAAAGCAAATGATCTTAAGGATAATGATAATCATTAGCCTTTCGATGAACTATCATACTTGGAATCTAGAAACTAGTTCATATTTAATCAGTTAAGTTAATCAGAAATAAGATTCAAGTTAGGGCAATTAGACAATTGCTACATTACTCAAACTGACTAATGATGTTTCACTGATCTTTGACAAAAGATAATACAGTGGATGAAGTGTATGGTTTAAGAATAAGTTATTCCAGTTTTAGTTAGTTGAAGAGTGACTTACCAAAATTGTTAATGGACGTTATTCGAGATGTGCTGTGTAAGTCTTTTCCAATTAGTGTTAAGGTCTTGAAGGGCCAGTCTTAGCTTTTTATTAATATGTTCACTTTATTAATGTAGTTTTTATGTATGCATAGTGTGACCGTCTGGTACATCTCATGAAGTTGCATAATTATGGTCTTTTAAATTTGTTTTACCTGGATCTACTCAGTGTTGCTTAAAATTCAGAAGTAATTCATAGCTTAATAACTTAATAACTCATTAGAAAGCCATGCCATGTACTTGAGGTTACCTCAAAGGCTATCCATATTTAACAATAAAGTTGAGATAATTCCTTGACTACTTGACTGTCATTGACCAGTTTAAATATTTAAGGTTGTAATTTGACCTTTTGCCTAACATTTAAACCAAGTGTCGAAAATGAAATAAGGATTGTATACAAAATTGGGGTTGCTTTAAAATTTATTTAGCTTTTTTAACTACTGTATCAACTACTTTTGCTGCTAATAATCAAATATAGAAATATAATTTATGAAATATACATTTTAAAATATTATATTAACTTAATAATTAAACTGGAAATTTGCTCTCTGTTTTAAATCTGATTTTGATCTTCCTTACTAAAAATCCCCAGAAAAGTTACTATTCCTTCAAATTTTGTATACATCGCATGTGGCCAACAAATAATATTTTGCCTGAATTATGAGTTGATACATGAGGTTTTTAAAATATGAGACTAAGAAAAAGTTTGTTAATCATGATTTGCGGATCCTTGAAGCACTTTTTTGGCTGCATCTCAAAAATGATAAGGAGTCTGGTGGCACCTTAAAGACGAACAGATTTATTTGGGCATAAGCTTTCATGGGTAAAAAACCCCACTTCTTCAGATGCATGGAGTGAAAATTACAGATACAGGCATAAATTTACTGGCACATGAAGAGAAGGGAGTTAACTTACAATTGGAGAACCAGTGTTGACAAGGCCAATTCAGTCATGGTGGATGTGGTCCTCTCCCAATAATTGATGAGGAGATGTCAATGCCAAGAGAGGGAAAATTGCTTTTCTAGTGAGCCAGCCACTCCCAGTCTTGAACGCAGTTCCTGGACACTATAGTGCAAATAAGTGATGGTCACATAAACATCACCCTATACCGGAAACCTACTGACCTACAGTATATTTACCTACATTCCTCCAGCTTCCATCCAGGACACACATCACATGATCCATCGTCTACAGCCAAGCCCTAAGATACAACCGCATTTGCTCCAATCCCTCAGACAGAGACAAACACCTACAAGATCTTTCTCAAGCATTCTTAAAACTATAATACCCACCTGGGGAAGTGAGGGAACAGATTGACAGAGCGAGATGGGTACCCAGAAGTAACCTACTACAGGACAGGCCCAGCAAGGAAAATAACAGAACACCACTGGCCATCATGTACAGCCCCCAGCTAAAACCTCTCCAGCACATCATCATTGATATACAACATATCCTGGAAAATGATCCCTCACTCTCACAGGCCTTGGGAGGCAGGCCAGTCCTCGCTTACAGACAGCCCCCCAACCTGAAGCAAATACTCACCAGCAACTACACACCACACCACAGAAACACTAACCCAGGAACCAATCCCTGGAACAAACCCCATTGCCTACTCTGTCCCCATATCTACTCGAGTGACACCATCAGAGGACCCAACCACATCAGCCACAACACATCAGGGGCTCATTCACCTGCACATCTACTAATGTTATATATGCCATCATGTGCCAGCAATGCCCCTCTGTCATGTATGTTGGCCAAAAGAGACAGTCTCTACAGAAAAGAATAAATGGACACAAATCTGCCACCAGGAATGGTAACATACAAAAGCCAATAGGAGAACACTTCAGTCTCCCTGGACATTCAATAACAGATTTAAAAGTAGCCATCCTTCAATAAAAAAAGTCAAAAACAGACTTCAAAGAGAAACTGCAGAGCTACAATTCATTTGCAAACTTAACACCATTAATTTGAGCTTGAATAGGGACTGGGAGTAGTTGGCTCACTACGAAAGCAATTTTCCCTCTCTTGGTATTGACACCTCCTCATCAGTTATTGGGAGTGGACCACATCCACCCTGACTGAATTGGCCTTGTCAACACTGGTTCTCTACTTGTAAGTTAACTCCCTTCTCTTCATGTGCCAGTATATTTATGCCTGTATCTGTGCCTTTGTCTTTGCACAGATAATTTTCAGAGAGTAAACCACATGCTACAGAGGTTTGTCATAGTATATTTTTTTCTGAGGAAAATTAAGGAAAATGGCAGCCCATCATCCCCATCAGCTGGTGCTCTTCCCTTTTCCCTTGTTCCAATATCCTGGACAGTACTTCGGTGGTGATACACAATATGTTTCTTTAGATCAGTGATACAGTAGATCAGGGATCTCAAACTCAAATCACCACAAGGGCCACAAGAGGACTAGTATATTGGCCCAAGGGCCGCATCACTGAAACCTTTTCATACAATGATACAAAAGTATAGTAAAAAATGAAGAGTAGTATAGTATGCTATTAAAAGTCAATGTATTAACTTTTTTAAAACTGTAATGCGAAGAGAGGTTTTAATAAAATATAAACACCTGTAACTATTCCTTATGTGGTCAGTAACACTGATGATGATCTACACTAACCGTCTGTCAACATAGTTGAAATGGCAGGAACTTGTATGAAGTAACTATTCATACAAAATACGTTGCCACTTTAACAAACATTCTTCCCAACTACTCACAGCAAAGAATCATACATGCTGAACTTCATTCCTCAGACTGCTTGTCTAGTCCATGAGGCCCCGCCCTTTCTCCGCCTCTTCCCACCCCTTCCCCACCCCCATTCCAACCCCTTCCCAAAGTCCCCGCCCCAACTCTGCCCCCTCCCTGTCCCTATTCCAACCCCTTCCCCAAATCCTCGGCCCTGCCTCTTCTCCACCTCCGCCCCTGAGCACGCCCCACCCCGGCTCCTTCCCCCTCCTTCCTGGAAAGTCCTAAGCGCCTCCAGACAGCTGTTTGGCAGCAGGAAGCACTGGGAGGTAGGCAGAGGAGTTGAGATGCGGCGCACTCAGGAAGGGGGCGGGGTGGGGGTGAGAGGAGCTTGGCTGCCATTGGAGTCAGTGCCTGTGGCGGGCTGCAGGAAATAACCCTGCGGAATGCGTGTTTGAGACCCCTGCAATAGATGGTTTCCGAACCTTTTCCAGCTGAAATCAAGGGCAGTTTTGCCATTGGCTTCAATAGAAGCGTGCCTGGCCCTAAACCGTGTGCAGTCCTGAGAATAAAATATGAATACTTTAAATCAGTTTTATGACATCAACTTAAGCTGTTGCAGTGGGGGAGGTTTAGGTTGAATATTAGGAAAAACTTTTTCACTCAGAGAGTGGTGAAGCACTGGAATGGGTTACCTAGGGAGGTGGTGGAATCTCCTTCCTTAGAGGTTTTTAAGGTCAGGCTCGACAAAGCCCTGGCTGGGATGATTTAGTTGGGGATTGGTCCTGCTTTGAGCAGGGGGTTGGACTAGATACCTCCTGAGGTCCCTTCCAATCCTGATATTCTATGATTCTAATGAATGTGCAAGAGTTGCATAGCTATTCATGGCATCCTGTTTGATTTAGTATTTAGTTCTCTTGTGTATGTACGCATGCCTCAGTTTCCCCACTACTAAAATGAGGATAATACTGAGCCAGCATTCTGCAGTCCTTGGATGAAAGGTGTGACGTGCAAAGAGGCGATTTTTATTTATTATTAGATATTAAATAAAATTACAGACTTAAAAGAGCTCAGTTATGAGGTACCTATTCAGAAAGTTAAAGGGCCGGAGGGCAGGCAGGGGCAGAGAGTGGGAGGAGCCTTAACTGTGGCCAGTATCTGACTGGCACAGCTTACTTCCCCAGAGAGGCACAAGAGGAGGAAAGATGGATTTGTGACTGAGACCGTCCCTGTGTACACTGCCCTTTACTCAGTGCTTGTGTTAATTCCACAATCTAGCCTAGCATGAAGGTCAATGAAGACAGTGGCTTCATTGTTAGAGGGGATCATAAGAAGAGTTTCATGGGACTAAACTTTTTAGAGATGCAGTTTTAAAACTTACTTGAAAGAAAACTTTCTAGTCATTCCGGTATCTTCGTTCAATGGAGTCAGCTTGCTCTAAGCAGTTTGTTATTTTTAAAAGCTTTTTTGATTATAAAGGGACTTCTCTTTTGTTCAGGTTGGAATGATACATACGTTTTCTGTAGTGGTATTTGCACTTCTTCATCATAACTTCGGCCACTAATTGAGAATAGTCTTTCAGAAGCTACATGTTCACTGTGTCGTGTTCGCACAGAGAGCCCTAAGAATCCGACTGTATCTTGTACAAGCGGTTGCTTTGTCCAGGGTTTATTAAATCAATGTCATTTTTCTAGAAATGAAATCTTTAACAGTGAAAGGGTGTTTTTCAGGCTGGTCATTGCATGTGGCATTGGTTTTTTGTGCCTCCCGGGATTTCTCTTCTCAGATCAGGAGTTTAGTGCATGCACCACTAGCCTGTCAGTGCGGAATGGAGAAAAGTTGGCCAGAAAGTTGCGCTCATTCTTTCTCAGCCAGTATCAGAAGCCATTGGGGGATGTGATGTTTATGCCCCAGAGAAGAAACTGTTGAACCACTTAAAGTTTTGTAACTCGTGATAGTTAAAATGCTTAAGGCTGCCCTTGAGTATTTGCTTCAAATACTATGATTTCTGCTGTAAAGGTTTGCACATCATATGTAATCAGGATGTATTATGAAGTGCTGTTAGGGGGGCTAGTGATGTTATGCATTTGCAAATTCTTATGAAATTTGAGAGACCTCCAAGCAAAGCTTTGGGGCACCTTAATTCTGTAGCACACTCTGGCTTTCTGAGGCTTTAGAAGACTCAGTGTATTTAGCATTTTGTTTTTCCCCCTGACGTTTTTATTTTAGTTCGCATTCTTAATCGCTGTTTTTCTTACTTTTTGTAAGGTGAGCACATGTTGTTTTCAGAACTGGTTTGCTCCCAAAGACCATTTCTGCTAGGTTTTGTTCGAAAAACGTTTGTCCTTTGCAAGAAATCTGGTCATCTTTTAAGAGGCAGCTAAGTAATGAACTAGAGGCAGGAGTTGCTACATTTCTGCAAGGTCAGAGATCTTGCATCTGAGATTTTAAATCAACTTTCACCATAACTAATGGAGCTTCTTTGGGAAAGTAACTGCTCCTATATAGAGAGCAGCTATAATCAAGTCAAAAGCCTTAGTTATGACACGGTTAAAAAGTGTAGTGCAGGTGATACCTAATCTTGTCCTAACTTTGGAGTAGTCCAAGGTTTTACCCTGGATATGGAACACAGTTACCTCTATCTACGCTACAACTTTTAATCATGTTTTAATCAGTTCCAAGGGCAACCAGGTTTTAACCAGATACCCTGCCTCAGTGGTAGATTCAAGTCCAGATTCTGATTCTGGCACCTTATAGCACCTTACTCCACAATAGCCTCATTAACTTAATTTGGGCTACTTATAAAGTAAGATAGTATTCAATGTGCTTGTGTGGAAAGGTACTGGAATGTGGTTGTATATGGAACTTTATCTAGCCACAACATACAGCGCAGCTAATTGTATCTATGGAAACAGCTACACACTACACGACTCCTTCCTTTAGACAACTATAATGTCTAATTTAACTTTATCCATGTGTTTCTTACCATCACAAAGTCCTCATTACTCTAAGAAACCACAGCAGCTTTTGTTAGCATGCTAATAATAAACATACTATGGAATTTTAAAGTATGGTGGCTATAATCCAGGTTCTGGAAAAAAAATTAACAATAAAAAATCACATCTATGTTTGATGTTAACGCAACTAAAAATATTATCCCTATTTTACAAATGGGCAAACTGAGGCACAGAGAAGCTAACTGATCTCTTCGATGCCTACCAAATAACAAATAGATTGATGAACAGGACTCAGGAGTTGTGATACAGAGAATCTTGATCTAACACAGCCTCCCTAAATAATACTAACTTAAAGCTATTTTAATGCTTCCAGAAAGGATATAGAGGCAATTTCTTTATGCAAAATTGAGGGATATTGTTGCCCTAATATTCCAAATTTATGGTGAGAAAAGTATACACTTGGCATTCTAATAAAGGAAAACAATGGATACAAATTCTTACAAGTTTTTAAATGAAAGTTCTCCTTAAAGATGATGTGTTCATTATTTTTTTAGTTATTTTACTTTATTGCTATCAAAACCAATTTAGGAACAGCCAATTATGATGGTTACATAGGGTTAAATTAAGCAACAGCATGCTAATTAAAACAAATATCTTGTTCCAGGGTCATACAAATGTGGATTATTTTTTTTACTAAACTGTCAAAGTGCTTTTGTCAGATAAAGTAAGAAATCTATTGTTGAACCAATGACCTTCCTGCATACTACTCCAGAATACATTAGCATTAAGTATTTCACCTTGCAGACAATAAATTACAAAAAAGGCCCTTTAAAGTGGGGATGGTAGGGGAAGAATGATGGAGCTAGGTGAGACAGTGGATTAATGCATCAGTAGCTCTGGAGCCCTTACTGTGCCAAAGTTTGTGAAGAGAGATGTGTGTTCTCAGCCTAGTTTCTACATTGCAAAA
This sequence comes from Mauremys mutica, assembly GCF_020497125.1. Taxonomy (NCBI): domain Eukaryota; kingdom Metazoa; phylum Chordata; order Testudines; family Geoemydidae; genus Mauremys; species Mauremys mutica. The sequence goes on along the minus strand of NC_059078.1, from coordinate 118,900,048 downwards.
CTAAACACCGAGTCCCTGTTTTTTAATCCTTTGCTTAGAAGAGGTTGTGGACTAGAACATGAGTGATTTTGCAGCTCCAGGTGAGGGAGCTGTATGAGGAAGTGTTTACAGTAACTGGCTGATGTTCTGCCCTTCACTTTCACGAGATTTAAAAATATTCAATTTCACAAGTCAACCTTTTAAAAAAAAAATAATAAAAAGAAGTCTGATGTGTTAACCTTGATGCAGCAGGACGATCGGTGTTACAAAAATCTCCTTGGGAAATGCACAGCCTTTGTGACTGTTCCTGTCTCCCTATCATACTTTTACATTTCCACTTGATCATCTAATTTTTAGTGGTGCCTTGGTAGTGATTTGCCAATACTATTAATGAGTTTCATGGCTTTGGTAAATATGAGATCAAATTGACTTCACCCATTTGTGTTAAAAATTGAGCTAATTGAGCAGTTGAGTAGCATCAGTGTCATCTAAATCTGACACTTAATGCAGCCCTGAACAGATTTTTATAAGGTTGCTGCTCAAATTGATAGCTGATGCATTGTAATATACAAAACCCAGGGTTGGCTTGAGTTGTTTATCTTAAATTTGGCTGTAAACTATGAAAGTCCATTTCAACCACATAATTGCCTTTTAGTGTCCTTTACCATCAGCTGTAAAATGTCAAACAAACATTAGCAACCTCAGCAATGGGTATATTTTATGAGCCTGTGGTAGACTATTTCACCCCAGTAAAGTTTATTTAGGAATCAAAAGTTGATAACATTCTAATGTATGAAGAAAGCATGAGGTTTTTTCTCTTTGTGTCAGGCAGTATCAGCCTGATAACTATCCTGAAGTAAAATATGGAGGGTTTCCCTTAGTTTTACATTACCCTGGATATTACCATCTTGCCATATTCTAGCTAGGCTTATAAAATAACTATTCACATAAACTACATTAACATTAAAAAAGAGATGGCTGAAGGGGTATTTGCACACAAAATGAAAGAAAAATGTATAATGGTTAATAGGGAAAAAATACCATTCTCCTGTGAAATTTAATTCTGGAATTGTGCTTAAAGTCCTTTGGAATTTAATAAGGATTCCCATGCAATGGGGTTATATAGAAATTGTTGTAAAAACCTTTAGAATTTAATAGACATTTATGTACTTTCCATAAGTTTTGGATTCAGTAACAGGTATATAATTTTCTATTAAATCCTATAGGATGATCCAAAATAATCTATTAAAGTCCAAAGGATCTCTCCATAAGGGAAATTAATAATACTTGCCACTTATCTCATCATTTTCATCCATGACCTTAAAGCATTTTACAGAGCAAGACAAGTATAAATACCCCTATTTTACTGACATGGAAACGATTACTTGAGAGGTTAAGTGACTAGAACAAGGGAAGATCACACATGAAGTCAGTGGCCTGAGCAGGAATTAGAATCTCGATCTCTTTATTCCCAATCCTGTGCTCTCTACCTACTGGATCATGCTTCTGGTAAGAGAATACAAGTCTGTTTGTATATCAGAGGGGACTGGAATGTCGCCATGCATTAATGTGCACAATCAAGAGTTTACATGGGAGTCTATTTGTGGAATAACTTAGCTCTTTGTAAACAAATTCTGTTGATTAAGACAGCTAATGCACTCTCCACAATATTAGTGTTAGTACTTAGATATTTTTTTTCTAATACCTGTTTGTTTCCTTTCTATTCTGGAGTGTTTTATTAATAGCTTTAACATGTAAACAATGTTAATGTTTTGATGCTGTGCATGCTATACCTTCAAAAGGATTCTGGTTTTACTATAGTAATTAATACTGGCTTATAAAAGAGAATCCATGGAAAAAAACCTTGTGCTAATTCAAGCATTATTATTGCCTGTGTAACAAATGGCACCAAGTCATTCAAAAATAAATCTGAACAAAATTAAGAAAAGATTAGTACTAGATGGTGTCAAAGCTTATACAAATGTTGTAACACTGTAAACTAAACTGCCGAGTTCAGCCACAACTCTTCTAAAGAGCTGTAGGAACTAGCACAAATGATCCCAGGGAAGACTGTCTATGAAAGGCTGGATGTGAGGTCCTGCCAGTATAAAGCCTCTCACGTTGTGACATCAACTCCTCCCTCCTCCAGGCTATGTGTGACCCACTCTATTTCCAACTTACCATTCTCCAAAGCAATGCGGTTTTCATAATAGGATAAATATATAATTATGGTGATATTAAATTCAGTGGTCCTGATTCTCCACTATGATCAATCTCATTTACATGAGCACAGTGGAATAACAGTCCATCTCAAAAGAAAGTGGTGTCAGCACCAAAGCAGTTTGGTTACTAGGTGTCATGCTGCAGCATCATGAGTGGCTGAAAAGTCCAATTCTCAGGCAACCGTCCTTTCCACAGCTAATGCAGGCATAAAGCGCAGGGCCAAAAGATGAAGCCAATACACTACTGGTGCTTGTGGCCTCTTGCACTTTCCTTTTCGCTCTCTTTGCTTTCCTCTCTCTCAGCCATCTCGGTTCATCCTCTTTGACTCCCTCATTCAGCATAGACCTCTGTGTAGCCTTTTGCTTTCTGAATCTTCCCAGCTTGTGGTGTCAGTGTTGAATGTTTTCAAGTCCCTCTTGCAGATGTACTTAATCCTGAGCCTAGGTTGTCCCAGTGGCCTTGGATCATCCACAAGATCTCCATAGAGGAGATTCTTCAGAATGTGTCTATCATCCATGCAGTGTAGATGATCAAGCCAGTGGAGATGTCTGTGTTTGAGAATAGTGATTAGAGTTGACCATTTTGCTTTCTCATGTAGTTCAATGTCAGGAACTTTGATGTAGTTCAATGTCAGGAACTTTGGTTTCTCACTTGGTATTTAGAATACAGCACCGACAGTGGGTGTTGAAGTTGTGTAGCCTTCTCTCATGCCTGTTGTAGGTGGTCCAGGTCTTTCTTAGCATGCTCAAAACACACATCTGGTAGACCCAGATCTTGATGTCTAGCGTCAGTTTCCTGTTATACCACATGCACTTGATCAGTAGGCTGAATATGGTGACTGCCTTCCTGATGTGAGAATTAAACTTGTCATCTAGAGATAAGTTATCTGATACAATTGAGCCTAGATAGAATAACTTGTGCATAACTACAAGCATGGTGTTAGCTATTAAAACTTCTGATGCAGTCAACACACCTTGTCGTAATAATTGTCGTCTTTAGACTTATGGTTACTCCAAACTCATCACAAGCTAGTGCAAGCTATCCTAAAGTTGCTGGAGCTCCTCTTCACTGTGTTAGCGTCATAGGCAGGGGTGAGCTGGAGCCGGTTCGTACGAACCCGTTGTTAAATTTAGAAGCGGTTTTAGAACCGCTTGTTAACTAGCTTCCCTGCGAGGGAAGCTTTGATGGGCTCTGCCTGGGAAGCCTGTAATTCCTCCTCCCGGCCACCGGGGGGCGCTGCGCTGTGCTGCGAGAGCCATGTGAGCTGCCTCCTGGCCCTGTTGCTGCTCCTGCTCTTTGGACCTCTGGCCCTGGGGCTCCTGCTGCTGCCTGGGCGACCTGCCGCTCCCAGCCCCCCCCCCCCCGTGTGAGTGTCTGCGTCCCTCCCCCGCCTTCCCTGCCCCCAGCCACCCCCCTGCCAGCCCCAGCCAGCCCCTGCCCACAGCCGCCCTCTGCCCCACCCCCTGCCCCCAGCCACCCCCCTGCCAGCCCCAGCCAGCCCCTGCCCACAGCCGCCCTCTGCCCCACCCCCTGCCCACAGCCACCCCCAGCCACCCCCTGCCCACAGCCACCCCTGCCCCCAGCCAGCCCCTGCCACAGCCGCCCTCTGCCCCACCCCCTGCCCCCAGCCACCCCCTGCCCACAGCCACCCGCAGCCAGCCCCTGCCACAGCCGCCCTCTGCCCGCAGCCACCCCCTGCCCACAGCCGCCCGCAGCCACCCCCTGCCCACAGCCACCCGCAGCCAGCCCCTGCCACAGCCGCCCTCTGCCCGCAGCCAGCCCCTGCCACAGCCGCCCTCTGCCCGCAGCCAGCCTCTGCCCACAGCCACCCCCTGCCCACAGCCACCCGCAGCCCGCCCGTCTTCGTCACCTGCCCACAGCCAGCCCGTGTCACTCCCTGCCTCCAGCTAGCCCTGCCCCACGCCCCTATCTGCAGCCAGCCCCACATCCACTGGTGCCCTGCAGTTCCCAGGGCAGTAACCCTGCACACCTGCTTTAATGAGGGGGGGCAGGGAGCAGCTGGGACCCACACATGTGCACACCCTAGAGTGACCAGACAGCAAGTGTGAAAAATCGGGACGGGGGTGAGGGGTAATAGGAGCCTATATAAGAAAAAGACCCAAAAATTGAGACTGTCCCTGATCACCACCCACACATGTGAAATGGAGCTCATTTCTAGTTCAGCCCCATCTTTTTAAAAAAGAACTTTAGGTAGGGTTAAAATACATCTGTATTTTCCTGGACATGTCAGGCTTTTTGGTTCTTAATCACCTCCTGGGAAAATATGGACGTATGGTAACCCTATTGGTACAAAAAATACATGCTGTCGCACATCCCTTAAATCAGAACTTTTTATAGGGAACCCGTTGTTAAATCAGAACTTTTTATAGGGAACCCGTTGTTAAGATTTTGGCAGCTCATCACTGGTCATAGGTGAAAAGAAGTTCTCATCTCAGTAGGTGTTTGACCTGGCTTTTTGCACTTAGACATGCTGTGTTGAAGTTTTCCATCTGATCTTGTATGGCAATGTACACCCTCGATGTCAGAGAAAGCATGATGAAGCAGCAGAGAGAAGAATATACCAAAGAATGTTGGTGCCAAAACACATTCCTGTTTGGCACCACTGTGATTTCAAAATTGTCAGTTGATCACCATCATACTGGACTGTCACCTTTATGCCATTGTGGAACCATCAAATCAGACTGATGAAGATTGGGAGCAACCAATTTTCTCTAGCAATTGGAAAAGAGAAGTGTGTCCATGAAATCAGTTAATTCATCAAAAGACTGATGTAACAAAGTGGAGAACTATTTGAGCTACCCCGTCTTCTCTCTTTCTATTTGTGGGTGAATATTCTGAATTTAACCATAAATTAAGGATAAGGCTTTGATTTTAAGCCCATCCTGTTGTATGTTGAGATTGCACAGCACTTAGAGAAAATGTTCTGCAACACCAAAGCTCAATCAGGTAGTCTAAGGACACAGGTTTCAACCGTAACTCAGAATTTTCTTCCTTTCTTGGGTTTTAGACCTTTATCATTAATATTTATCTTTTTGTGGTTTTTATACTCTAGTTGATCATGATAATATTACGGTACAAATCAAATTCTGCTTCCAACGAATTTTTCCTGTATCTCATTTGCTTTCTTCCTTTATGGCTTATGAAGTGTCACAGCTCAGTAGTACCAATTATTTTATTTTTTTTTTCATTTAATGGGCAGTTTTAATGTTCTAGGAGAATCCGTTTTCTTAACATAATTATGGTATTTTTAAGCTGCTGCATACCATCTAAATACTTATTACTTGTTCTGCAGTCTTTGAACACATCTAGCTATACTGTTCTAGCATCATCAAAAATACAGTTCCACAATCTATAGCAAAAGCAAGCACTTATGATTTCATAGACGGCTTCAGTTTTAAACCTTTATTATTCTCATGTTTAGTTCTAGTTAGATAACATTTCTAGGGATACTTTAACACCTGAAAAACTTCCACAAAGTCAAAAGTTACACGAAGTCACATTCTGTGAAATATGCCAACTAGGTAAATGTTTTGTATATTTCAGTGCGCTAAGCAGGTTTTTCCTGATCATAGCATTTTCTTCAGGCTAAAACTTGACATTAGGTGTGTCTGAGATGTGCATTCTTCTTTCCCGCCCAAAATTTGTATAAAAATCTATTTGTTCATTTTAAGTTAAATTTGTTTTTTTACCTAAGTGTGAGTATGTGGATGGTTCTAGGTTATTCATCAAAGCTGGAGCCCCACACAAGCCTTTTGCCTCACTTTTCTGGGTCGTGAAATTCACCACTGTGCAGACACAGAGCCCAAGGTCTATGCACCAATCAAGTCCTATTCACTCTGGGATGAACTTTGCACCAAATCTATGTAGCTGTTCATGTCATAATATTTTACAAACCTTCAGCAAGACTTGATTATAATCTAATAACCTGGTTCAAATTCCAAAATAATAATTAAATCTTTTTTGAAATGATGTTTCCTATTCATTTTATAAAATATATTTTGGTTTGCAATTAAGAGTGGAAATATGAGGTGGGAAACTGAGTCACAAGTCCACCCAATTTAGGCTTAATCGATTTTTGCCTTTATTTAGAAATTTTCAGGCAGAATTATTGTCACCGATAGTCTGACCATATATTTATGCCAGATGATAAGTAGATAAAAAGGATAAGGTAGGGGCCCAAGTTGCCACATTCTGGGGTACCAGGAAGTTCTCCTGTACTTCATGATGGTAATCACTGCCTCTGATCCCCGGTCTGATCCTTCACTTTGTTCCTTTAGTTTCTGGGTTCAGTATTTCACTTGGATTCTTATATGTTTTCAGATTACATAATCATTCACTTTTATCCAATCAGCATTAAGTATTTGTTTTATATAACCCATAATAGTATGCATGTGCCAGGTTCAGTTTACACTTTTGCCGTTTTCATGTCATGTATGCATGTCATCTTGCCCTTATTTTTCTCAGTAGAATAGACTTTTAACATTACAAGTTTGTGCATGTATTATGCTGATTCACTTTTCCTTTTACTTAAAGTCTTCCAATATTCCATGAAACATCACCTGGTCCTAAAAGCAGTAGTGTTATTTAAGCAAATCTTTGAAAGGGAGGGGAGGGGAACCTGTCAAAACAACATTCATGCCAGACAAAGTTAAGCTAAGGCCTTAGCCTAAGGGTTACCTCATAGGAACTCATTCACTACCCCATAATTATAAGCTATTAAAGTAATAAAACCCTCATTTTTACCATTAGCAGTTCTTCATCTTTATATTTCAGTATCATAATTCAGTATATATTAATTATCATACCCTTTAATTTTAATCTGAACAGGGAAATTATAGGGAACATGGTTCCCTGCTAATGTCTACAATTTTTTCTTCTTCAGACATGGATTTTTAGGGGACTTTTTACTCAAAGTCCAACATCGTAGACTTTAAGGCCAGAAAGGACCATCATGATTATGTTTGTAAATTATTAAAAGGACCCTGTCAGTATTTTTGTCTGTTGCATTTTTAGGTGGTTTTTATTTTAATTTCATTTGTGGTATTTAATTGTACCCCAACAAGGGCTTGTACATACTTTCACAATGAGGGATTGTTGGTTGAATAGGACTCTGTCATTTATAAACAAATGAGTTATTTAATTTAGAATAGCAGCCCTTAGGCTTGCGCAGTAATTTACTTTCAACAAAAATGTCATTAGCATTTTCACGCCATAGATTTCCTGCATATCTCGTCGTCATACGCGTGTTAGACAGCATATTATGTTTTCAGGGGGCAAATTGTTGTTGATTCAACAGACAGAAGGAGTTGTTACTACAGTGCCAAATGTCACATGTCTGCAGGAGCAATTTCAGGTTTTAGGCTTTTTTTTTTATTGCCTATTTTATTTATTTATTGTTTAGGGAGGGAGAGAGAATTATGTCAGAGAGGTGGTCCTAGCTTGAATTTTCTGGTGTTTGACCATCTAAGTCACTCTAAAAACTATTTTTACTTTCTGTGTTGAAAATGTAGCATATTTTTATAGTGCTTATGAATTCTATCAAACCATGCTGAAATGGTAGCATAGTCTCTGCATAGAAGGTATACAATGAGTTTTATTACAGAAGATAAGTACAGTCCTTCTGAAGTACCACTTTAGTTCTTGATCTACTTGTAATTTACTTTTGTTTATACCCAGAATAAAAACAGAGAAACTGTTGGTGCTATCTAGTAGTTAAAGCATGGGACTGGACATAGCAAATCTACTTGCCTTTTATTCCCAGCCTTGCCACTGATTCTCAGCTCTGTGACTTACTTTCTCTGTATGTCATTTTCCTCATCTGTAAAGTATGAATAACTTCTTCAGGTAGCAGATAACCATATGTAGGGGGGATTGTTATGTTGCATAGAGATGGCATAACAGTTCCTACTTAATCCCTCCTTCCTATAGGTGACGTAAGGAATATGTGTAGATAAAAGAGGCAATACAGAGCTTCCCTGCAACCTGGCAATCCCCCTGTGCCTTCTCAGACCTTTAGGGCCATTGGCAGCAGGCATAGTTTAGAGTCAAGTATCAGTAGCCATGTTAGTCTGGATCTGTAAAAAGTGACAGAGTCCTGTGGCACCTTATAGACTAACAGACATATTGGAGCATAAGCTTTCATGGGTGAATACCCACTTTGTATTGCCTCTGACGAAGTGGGTATTCACCCACGAAAGTTTATGCTCCAATACATCTGTTAGTCTATAAGGACTCTTTGTCGCTTTTTATAGTTTAGAGTAACTCCCATGCTGCTCTAATTCATGCCAGGGCATCAGACCAGTGCAAAGCTGGCCCAAGTCCAGGTTAGCTTAAGGCTACCTTTGCACACTCACGCACCAGTTTGCACTCCTGTGTGCTCCTTTGTTGAAGCCAAGTATCAAAATCAAAGTATGTACAAAATGCAGAGAAAGTGATAATGACCATAGAACAGTACAGATTTTTTTTTAATTAGTACTAGCAGAACAATATCCCCAGTGCTATATGACATGCTGCAGTGGTAATTTCAGGGGTTGGGAAGCCATTACAAGCCGTCGTCATTGGTTGTTTTTTTTCTTATATCGTTTTTTGGGGATGGACAGAGCTTTAGTGAAAATTGATCATTTTGTGGACATTTTAATAATGTTGCCGAAGAATTAGAATTTGTTTCTTCCCCAGAGGGTTTGTGTTCATCATCACCATCTTCCATGCGCATTCCACCATGTTGGCTAGGTCTACAGTGGGGGACCGGGGGGCGGGGGGGTCGACCTAAGATACGCAACTTCAGCTACACTATTCATGTAGCCGAAGTCGGCGTATCTTAGGTCGATTTACCTGACCGTGAGGACGAGGGCGAGTCGACCGCTGCTGCTCCCCCGTTGACACCGCTTCCGCCTCTCACCGCGGTGGAGTTCCGGAGTCGACGGCAGAGTAATCGGGGATGGATTTTATCGTGTCTACTCTAGATGCGATAAATCGATCCCCGATAGATCAATCACTACCTGCCAATCCGTTATTTCATTCAGTGTCTACACTCATTTTTCCACAGAAATATTTAACTACAGCAGAGGTGTGGGGCAGACTCCACTGGCTCCTTGCTGATGCTCTCTTGTTGCTCTGGTGGCAGGGGATGCTAAATTAACCACTAGCTCAATGCCTCCTACTGCTAAACTGGCAACAGCTCGCTTGCTTGCTACTGAGTAGTCAGAAATGCAGCAGCATCTAAGGGCCGATAAGCTTTGGTGGTTGGCCACATGGTGAATTTTTGAAAACTGGGGGCTTTTTGGGCATGCTCTCGAAAACAAAATCCCTGATTAACAACAATGTGTTAGAAAACCACTGTCTGTACTAAAATCCTTTTTTTTTTACATAAGCAGTTGAGCTCCTGAAAGCTTGTCCATTTTCAATTTCTTTGTAGCCGTCACCTATGACAAATTCTTCTTCTGTGTTTTACCCGTGGTCTATTGGACTAACACAATTACCCCCTCCTGAATAAGTTTGCCAGATTGGAATATGTAGTGACTCTAGTTTGAGAGTACTAGCAGTCTGAACAGCCCAGTTTAAAAAAAAAAATCTGCCATAGTCACAAGCAAGCTTTGTAATTTTTCTGATGGGGAGTAGGTAAGATACAACGTGCCGGATCATGGCCACCCGTGAAAGGAGCCCAGACCATGTGATGATTCCTGCAGGAGTGGCTTCCTTTGGCTCTGGAAATGCTCTGCTGCTACTTTGACTCCTTTTCCTCTTCACATTTTTGGATAACTGCAATATGATTTCCACTGTTAACGTGCAATCAGTGCCACACAGCACTTGAGGGTGGCAGGAGGGAAATGGCCCAGTATTTAGAGCATGGCATATCATTGTACCTGTCTCACATGCATCTCCTCTTTATCTGTTCTATCATATTTGGCTGTAAATCTAAGAGTGAGATCACATTTGTACCTAAATGGCTATAAAACTAAGGGCAAGATCACACATGTACAGAATCACGAATGCTACAGAAACACATTACTGGCCTGTGTTTAGCGTCAGCATTTGAAAGTGCCAAATTGCATTTCAGGTAGAAAGGGCAGAGAATACTATTCATTTACTCCTTGCAGCAGATGACTAATATTTGCTTTTACAGTTACAAGTATTTTTACAGTTACTTACCGACAAGCATAACCTTTTAGCCTAGGGCTGCTGACGGCACAGAACTATAAAATTAAAACAATGTAGTACTTCTGTTCCATTAGTTTTGAGCTACAGGCTTCTCTATTAGTGATCTGAAATTTGCCAATTATGAAAGCACAGATAGTTAAATCATTATGCTTGTTCATTGTTTTGGTCTTAAGCAGTTTTGTGTAGGTTCTCTTAATAATTAAGGGCTCTACTGGGCACAGAAGATTCCAGACAATCTCCCTGAAATTAGATTAACAGATAAAGAAACTCCGCTGTAGTAACTGCATGATCCCACCTGGTAAAAATCCCTGTATATTTTGTTCCATATACATGCTGCTGCTAATTCTATTGTGGATGAAAAGTTATGGGTCCTCTCTTTTTCTTTATGTAAGTTAATCTTTGTAACTTGACTGGCCACCAAGAAATATGGTCAGATTTTATATTTAATAGTATGGTAGCACTTTGAGTCCGCAGCTGAGATTGGGGCCTCTTTGCGCTAGGCATTGTACAAACACATGGTAAGAGTCAGTCTCTACCCACAGGAGTTTATCATCTGTGTAGAGAAGACTGAGAAGGTAGTAGCATTATCCCTATTTTACACAACTGAGGCACAGAGAGATTAAATAACTTGCCCTGGGTAATACAGAAAGTGTGTAACAGAGCTGGGAATTGAACTTTGGTCTCCTGAGTCTGAGTCCAGTGCCTGAATCACAAGACCATCCTTTTTCTCAGAGTTTTAAGGCTAGAATGGACCATCATAATCAGCTAGACTGCCCGACCTTCTGCACATTTCAGGCCAGAGAACCTCATCCACCCACTCCCATAATAGGCCCGTAACCACTGGCTGAGTTACTGAAGTTCTCAAATCATGATTTAAAGACGTCAAGTTTCAGAGAATCCACCATTTACACTAGTTTAAACCTGCAAGTGACACATGCCCCATGCTACAAAGGACAGCTAAAAAAACCCTGTGGTCTTTACAATTCTGACCTGGGGAAAAATTCTTTCCTGACAATGCCTAGCCACAAATATGGCGAGCAGTCAGATCCTGAGTGTGTGGGCAAGACCCACCAGCCAGACACCTGGGAAAGAATTCTCTGTAGTAACTCAGAGCCCTCCCCATCTAGTGTCCCATCACCTGCTGTTGGAGATATTTGCTACTAGCAGTCACAAATCGTCTACCTGATATCATAGGCAGTCTCATCATACCATCCCCTCCATAAACGTATCAAGCTCAATCTTGAAGCCAGTTGGTTTTTTTCCACCACTGCTCCCCTTGGAAGGCTGTTCCAGAACTTCACTCCTCTGATAGTTAGAAACCTTCATCTAATTTCAAGCCTAAACTTATTGATGGCCAGTTTATATCCATTTGTTCTTGTATCAACATTGGCACTTAACTTGAATAACTCCTTCCCCTCTCTGGTATTTATCTTTCTAATATATTTATAGAGCGCAATCGTATCTCCCCTCAGCCTTCTTTTGGTTAGGCTAAACAAGCTCTTTTATTCTTCTCTCATAAGGTAGGTTTTCCATTCCTCTGATCATCCTAGTTGCCCGTCTCTGCACTTGTTCCAGTTTGAATTCCCATAGTATTCCAGATGAGGTCTCACCAGTGCTTTGTATAATGGTACTAACACTTCCCTATCTCTACTGGAAATACCTCGCCCAGGAGCAGCGCCAGAGTTTCTGGTGCCCTAGGCAGAATTCGGGGGGCGGCATTTTGTGCGCTCCCCATTGGGCGCACGGGAGCTTCCGGTTCCACTCCCATCGCGTCACCGAAGAAGGACCATCCGCCAAAATGCCGCAGGCGACAGCGGCAGTCATTGAGCTGCTCAATTGCCTGCCACTGTTTTCTGCGGCACGTTGGCGGAGGGTCCTTCTTCGGCGGCGCAACGGGAGCGGAACTGGAAGCTCCCGTGCGCCCCGTGGGGAGTGCAGAAAATGCTACCCCCCGAATCCTGGCGCCCTAGAAGACCGCCTAGGGTCGCCTAATGGAAGCGCCGGCTCTGACCTCGCCTGATGCATCCTTGGACTGCATTAGCCTTTTTCATGGCCGCATCACTTTGGCAGCTCATGGTCATCCTGTAATCAACCAATATACTCTGAAATCCGTAGAAGAAATAAGAATGATCATTCAAATTAAACACAGCAAAACCTCTGTAATGCATAACTAGTACAACTTCTGCTTTCTTTGAAGGCATTACACTATCTGTTGTGAATGCCTTCTAAAACTGATAGCACACACAATCGTAATGTCCCTTTGGAAATGTATTAAACCCAGAGATTTTATACTTTACACGTGTTCCTAGGATTTATCTCTTCATTTCATTTAATTATATAGGGATCTCCAAAGAGGTGGTGATTTTTAGATTCCATACTTGCTACTTTATCATTTATAGACTAAGATGTAGTTTGTCTTTTCTTCCAGCTCGCTGAAATTTGTGGGTTGAAGAAGCCTCTTCATGTTGCTTATGTAGTTCAATATTGTGACAGGGTTGATATCATTAATGAAAAATCTAATTTGATTGGATTTTTTCATGGAAAATAATGAAAATGGTGCTTTAAAACATCTTGTAGAAGTAACAGATAGCTTTCCTGCATTGGACAATGTGTGTTGATTTCTTCTGGGGAGGGGAAAAAACCTGGAGAGACATTTTAAATGTCAGTTCCAGTTCAAAAGTTATCCAAGCAAATACTCTTGACCAAGGTGTTGAATATAAAGTTTGATATGCATAAAGCTAAATAATCGGAAATAATACCACGAATAAAAGACATTCATTTATTTACTCTGTGCTTATTGTTAGCGCTAATAATGCATTTCAGCACATTGAAATTGCTAGATAATTCTTTTGTGACTTTTATGCTGGATATTGTTATTTAAATGAACCCGTAGACCATATTGTAATGAAGAAATGCATGTTTTGCCTAACTCTGTTATCAACCAACATTCCAGCAAAATGAGAATTTTTGCCTCCATTCATTCATAAGGGAAACTGGAGGTCACTGATTTCAATATGGACCTTTTTTAAGCTTTTCAACAGTGAATAATTATGAGCCACTGCTTCTGAAATTACCTGTATTCACTGCAGAGAAGAAGAAACTTTTATCTTTTGTAATGAAGTACACTTCATTCAAACTTTGTAAGACTTTCTTAACAAGGTAGTTTTTTGGTGCTGATTTTAGTGTTAGGTGGAGTAATAAAAGAAACCATTTTTAAATATACAGATACCCTTGTTTATTCAATTTTACTTTTCTTGAATTTTGGATCCATCATGTAGAATAATACAGATGCACAAATTTTGTGTTTAGCGATTGTATAAATAAACTTATCAGTACAAATTGCTGTTTACTAAGACAAATGTTACTTCAGTTGCAGTTTCAAATTCATTTTGTACTTTCATTTGAAGAAGGAGGTTTGAAACTGTTTTGGTCATGCTAATTTTTCTATATTACATTTAAAAAAAAGATTTTCTTTCTTATTATAGTTCAAAACGACATAGAAGAGAGGGCTTGAAAATATGGCTAGCAGCAATGGGCTTTGGGCTTCTCTCTTTGTTCCTAACAAAAAACAAACAGGTTGGCAATATTCATCAGTGTAAAAAATGGTAAAGTCATTATCTAGGGAGTAAAATTTTTTTAAACGATATACAATAATTTGTTAATTATTGTCAGAAAAAAGCATGCAGTTTTACTTCTGAAAATGTATGTTCTGGTTAATAAGAAACATTACCCTGCAGCTTCTGTGGGATTTCGTGCATTTGTTTAAAAAAAAACAAACAAAAAAACCACAATCCACTTTTTCTTAGTGGGAATTTTAGTTAAAGGCTAACTTGAATGTTGTCCCAGGATAATAGTCTGATATTAGACAAACTCTAAGGGGAAGCAAAGAAGTTTACTTTTGAAGGGCAAATATTGGTTTTGTGGCAAAGTTCTATTACAATAACTTCATTTCTATTGTCCTAAATGACACATCTAGATTTCAGATGGATGTTTTAATTGAGTAGTTGGTTACTGTATTTTGACTAAGACAGATACTCTGTACCTTTCAGGAAGCTTTATACCTTTCAGGTAGTCAAAAAGCACATGAGTCTGTCTTGTACAGTACCACACACATTGTTAATGGTTAAAACATGATAAATAACAGCTCATCCATAAAATACAGTATTTTTAAGTGAACTCTAGTTTTATTAAGATTATTTCTGGTTAACTAAATAATATACTTGTCTATCCATGAAGCCAGTCAGAGTTCAGCTACACTGCTCCGTTATTTCTCCTACAGACTGGGAAGAGCCGGAAGGAGAGATTAGGGAGGGGAGGGGAATGGTGAGATGGAGAGAAAGCTTATGTTATTGTTTATGGTTTTTAATATCTATGTGGCACCCAGATACTATGGCGATGAAATTATATAAATAGGTGGGTACGTAGATACCAGTGCAGTGTACAACTGTCACTCTACTGAGGTCATATTTATCTGACCACATTTGTGTGTGTGTCAGTCATCTGTAAATATGGGTCATATATCCAGTAACCTGAGTGGCTGGCACAGATTTCATTGTGTATAATTATTTAGTAAGTTCCCACTGTTCTACCATGTACTCACATCTCTGAGCTAATATAATGATAGCACAGGCAAACAGATCATTCAAGAAACAATCTTAATTGTACAATTAAAAACAATAAATATGGGAAAAAAACTATTAAATCATCTTGTCTATCCAGCTTAGTCTAGCTCTATTTTAAATGTCCCAAGATAGGGGGCTTCCATCTCCTTGCCTTGGGAGACTCTTCCATGATCAAATAGATTTTTTTTTGTATGTATGCTAAGTGCTGTCAGTGTAGGAAGTGCCATATAGAAATTCAATATTTTTTCACAATGTAAAGTGTTCTTAATTTCATCCCATTGCTCCTAATTATACCTTTGTTTTACCAGCTTGTACAATTCCTGTCTCTCCAGGGTGTGTACACCTGTCAAATACTTGTATACAGTTATGTCATCCTTAGTTGTCTTTCAGCACAGGTGCATTATATATATATGTAATCTGACATTTGCTTACAAATCAGTCCTTAATTATGTTTGTTGCTATTGTCTTCATCCTCTCTAATTTGTCTGCAACTTTCTATTACCCATAACCAAGGCCCTGAAATGAACAACAATATTCCTGGTGTGGCCCTGGCAAGATCATGTGGAGGGCATCTCACTACCATGATGCGAGTCCCTGAGCATGCAGCCCAAAGTCATGGCTAACTTTTGTGCTGTATCACATTGCAAATTCATATCTAATTTGTTCTCCTTCACTCCCAGGCCAGCTGGGCTGGGATTGGGCATGCTGTGGAGATTGAACTCAGGACCTGGGAAGAGGGCACTTTCCCTTGCATTGTTAAGTACCAACTTGTTTGACCAGTTGAGAAAGGAGGTTGATGAGATCTAAAGGAAGTCATAGCCTATGGCAGGAAGAATGTTTGTCCAAGCAAAAGATGTGAAGGAAAATTGGGAGTCCCTGGGCTTCCAAGTGAGAGTCACAGTATACTTTCTCATCCATACAAAACAGTGTATGCACCTCTTCTCTTAGCTATATACAGCTATTGAGTCAGTGTAGTTCTGGGTTCACAACTCATGTGTTCCATTGAGCATTTCTAAGAAAAAAATGTCTGTTCTCTAGTTTTGGCTTTGTAAATGCCCAATAAAAATGTCCCTTAGCTCAGGAGACAGCGTAACATGGTGTCAAAAAAATTCTTCAATCTTTTCCAAACTTTTTTTTTTATTTATTATAGTAGAAACATGAGCTGCCATTATAGCTGAAGCTGCATAAGCATCCTCATTTGAATGAGCTGTTTTCAGTCACTGGGTAACTTTCTGAAACTTACAGACTTTAGGCTAAACTTGTGGAGGCCAGGTCACTACCCAGAGGTGGCAGTTTTTTGTTTGTTTTTTAAATGATCTAAGTGAAAACACTTCTCTCATTTATTTTATTATAAGAAAATTGGAGTAAAATTACACTTTGCTAATTATAAAAATAATCCTGCACCTTTTCTTTTGTATTGTTATCTTGTGTTGAAAATAACTTTGTTGTTAGATTATTGTGAAAATGTATCCGCTGCTTTGTTAAATTAGAACTGATTATTTACAGTTTGCCCAGAATACTTTGGAAATGTCTCGCTGTATTAAAATGTGTTGCTTTATGTCCCCATACTGTAGAGTTTTCCTCATTCAGTTCTGAAAAGGGAGATGGTAAATCCTAAAGTGTTTTTCCAATGGTATGTGCTAAAGCAGCGTTTCTCAAACTGTAACAACCCAAGGAACCCCCATTTTTATTTAAAATTTTTCACAGATCCCCAAGCCGCCTTCAAATTTTCCCGGGGGGTGCTCAACCCCCACTCAGCCCCAGGCCCCATCTCCCCACTCCACCCTTTCCCCCAAGACCCCACTCCCACCCCACCTCTTCCCCGCCTCTTTCTGCCCCCTACCCCGAGCACACCATGTCCCCACTCCTCCTCCTCCCTCCCAGCGCCTCCTGCACACCGCTGACCAGCTGATCCGCAACATGCTGGAGGCACTGGGAGGGGTGGATCAGCAGGGTGGTGGTTCCGGACATGACTTGCGGACCCCTGGAGTACCCTCATGGACCCCTGGGGCTCCACAGACCCCAGTTTGAGAACCACTGTGCTATGGGATTCTTTTTAAAGAAAATATGTGTCTTTCTGCAAATAATTATATACTGGAAAAATATGAAAAACCTTATAACATGCCATATTTGGGGGGTTAAATTATTATCTCTGTATTTCAGTTATCTGTTGTTGAGTCAAAGGCAGCAATAAAATAATTTGAACTTACCTATTAGTGCAATAGCAACATGTTGCTGTGTTGTGTGGGAGACCTGGGGTTTAGCTTGACCTCAGAACTTCCGCTCTCTGTGCCACTGGAGACCAGTGTGGTGGCCTGTTTTTCTCTGAGAAAGGGCACAAACTGCACCACTGCTCATGAGCCTCTTCCAATTGCGCTTCATAGAGCTACTACAAAGGTCACCTCCCTTGATTCTGCAGTTTCTGCCTTCCATGCAAAAGGAAAGATGTGTCTGTGCCAGCTTAGAAAGAGAGAAACAGAGAGGGTTGGAGTTGCCACTGCTGAATTAAGAAGTGAACAGTAAACAATCTTTGCCAGCGTGGCTTTGTTATAGCATATACTTAAGAAGATTTTATCATCTGTTTTCAAAGGTGAAAAAAGATTCTGATGTTATATATCCAGGGTGCTCTAATCACTGCTTTAATGTAACAGCCCAATTGTGAATATTTTGATCTGTTTAGCACACAAATTATATGGTCAACCACCAGCTATAAATTGTAAATTGGTGGACTATTCCTATAAAAAAGCACAAAAGATTGTAAATACTGAATAAGTTCATTGTCTTAGCAACCAGTTTGGGGGGGGGCACCTTTCTTTTTTCCTTTTTCTTTTAGAAATACTTTGTGGTTCACCAGTGCAGACACTGTATATTTTTGTATCCCCATGCAGTCACCATGTTAATAGTTGTTTGCTAGTTGTGGTCAGTTGATTTAAAATAGCTGACAAGCTAGTATTATAGGTCCCAATAGGTTATTCTCATATCAAATGGTAGTATTGTTGCTTCAGACCAAATCCCCATTCATGACAGAGTTCATTATAGCTCTTTAATTTATGATAGCATGTGAAAGGATGAGCCTGAGACGATATAAATGAAGACTTCATTTCTTAAACTTTCCCAAGCCACACATCATCCGGTTCCTATTTTACATTAGTTGTTTAACATCTATGTTGTTGCAAAAGGATGCGTTGCTTCAGTAAGGCGTTATTGTTGGGTTTTCGAATCTAACGGTTGGTAGGTTGGTTGCAAATATGAAAACAGTTTACAAAATATTTATTACCATATTGAATTAAACATGCTGCTAGTATATATTTTCCCACTGGATACATGTTATATATCTTTATTGTTGTTATTATTGTATCTTTATTGTTGTTATTATATACATGTGAAGGAGTTCATCTAAAATATGTTTTATTCAGTATATTATGATGTCACAAAAGGCCTACCTCAATCATTGACTCACTGGGCCTTGGGAACGCTCTGGAAGTAACAATGCCCTCAAATCGTACAATGAGAGAACATCTCATTTACCCTTCAGCAACCCTTCACTCCCAGGTTTTGGCTGATACACAGAGCAACATCATGCTCTGGTGAGAGTTGTATCTACCCCTTTCTGGCCAGAATGGAGAGGTACCACAATGGAGGATCTCTAGAGTACTGAAAAGGGGGAAATGGGGTTGTTAGCCATTAAGCCAGACATTGAGTCAGGATTCTGAGTTTCCCTCCCGGGGTCTGCCCCAGCTAAGAATGTGACCTTGGACAAGTCTTAGACTCCCTATGGCTCAATTTACCATTTTTAAAATGGTTATGAAACTAGCCTCAGTTGTGAAGATTACTATTTTTAAAGTGTGTGGCAATTCTTTGAAGAAAGAAACAGTGGGTGACAGACTGCTTCTTTACAGGGCCTGAATAACCCTGTTTAGTGTGAGCACTGAAGTGAAATGGCCTTCACGCATGCATTGCAGGTCTTCTGGAACAGTGGCTGGCACTGCTCTGCACCCCCTCTATGCAGGCTTCAGCCATTGGCTCTGTGAAGTCATGTAGCCTATGAATCCTATGTAAGGCATCTACACATTCATACCATGCTTGTCACCACAGCATCTGAGCCTAAGAAAATGATAACACGCACCTCTGTCAGGGCTCTAACATCCAGGCATCAGCTTCTCCAAAGCCGGCATATATCTCCCCTCTTCAATGCATTGGTTTACAGAAGTGCAGTCCCACCATGGGGCTTAAATAGAGCCAGAGAAAATGGGGGGAAGGAACCATATTTAAATAAATGTAAATTACTGAAAAAGTAAATATCATTTCTGCAGGCCAGTGAGAAAATCTAATGGTGTATATTTCCTTAAATACACAAATTGCTTCCATGAAGAATTTAGAATGAAAGATGTGATGAGTTATAAGCAGTCATTAACATTTGTTGAACATTCTACTTGTTATTAGTGTTTCATATACTTCTGGTTCAAGAGTTCTCTGGAAAAAGAGGGGAATAAATGGGGTAACACTAAACAGATTGTCCTGTATGGGGAATTTCTAAAGCTTTTTGTATACTTTATGTCTAAGATAACAAATCACACACTGTCAGCTTGTGAGAAATGATTGTACATTTTGAAGAAGAAAAGCTCTTGCAGTCCTAGTCAGTTGGATGTCAGGGTTTCAAATTTGAGAATTTCACATGGAGAGGAGGATGCTTGTAAGTGAGGTGAAAGTAGAAGAAATAATTGTTTAAAGACAGGGCTGTTTTTAAGTTCTCAAAAGACGGTTTATCTTAGTCTTGACCATAAATGTATCTATCTCCACCACATTCTGTGTGATATTGATCTTATTTTATCTTTGACATCTGTATGAAATTCCCATATTAAGAATGGTAAAACTACAGTCACCAAAGGAATCAGTGGGAATAAAGCTGTCAGTAGCTTTGTGAAAAAAAAGAATCTACATAACTTTTAATTGTTTGATTGTTTATTCTGTTCTTGAAGTAAAAACATTTTCAGAAAGGAAGGCACAGAACTTGCTGCTTTCTTCCATATGTAGCTTCTAAAAGAAGCTATCCCTTTGTCTGAAAGCTCTGAAATTCATAAACTCACTGCTAATATCTATCTACAGCTACCTAATCTATGATGTTTCTAGGACATCCGTCAAGATAGTTTCTAAGATCCTTAGTATCTTTTGTAGTCCCTTTTACAACCAGATAGCTCAAGAGATTGGTAATGAGTTACATAACCTTTCATCTCCAGGTCAATAATTCAGATCAGACTCAGAATGGTAACAGCTTGAAATCATTGCTATCCAAAGGCTGTTTGGCAGGTTGAGTTGTTGGTCTCAGTCTAGTTCTTAGCAGACAGCATGAGACACTGGTTAGTAGGGCAGACTAGGTAGGGAGACTGAACTACTCTCACTTGTAGAGATGTTTCTTGAAAATGGACTGGAGGAATCATCAGTGGAGTAGCTTCTGAGCTTGCAGCTGCCACTCTAGATGGGTTCTGTGCGTACAGGGAGATGTCAGCTTTCAGGTCTGCCAGTCAGGAAGCTTTCACCCGCATTCCATTCACTTGAGGAGGTGATGGGGACATAGTCTCAAGTGTATACACAAAGAGCTCTTACTTCACAGAGAATAGAAAACAGTAGAAGTGAGTTAGGAGGGTTTTCTCACAACTCTTCATTCAGAGCTAATGTTTTCCTTTCATGGTAACTCAGCAGATGCATCTTGATATTGACTCAGTGACTGTAAAGTGGATGCTTCCTTCAAATCTGAAATTCTATCCTGTGGCAGGCTGCCGGGTGGGCTCCAGACAGATGCACTCAGTCTCAAAACTGAGCCTTAAATATACACAGCAAAGCTGCTGGGTTTTGGTTGCAGGGTCATGTGAAAGGGAGTTACATGGTTAAAACCTCAACTGTGAAAATGTGTCTTTGGAAGAATCATTTTGTTTTGTTCATATCAATATGAAGAATAAGAATCTGGAGGTAGAAATTAATTAAAGTTTTATGAGTGATAACATTTTGGACTCTGTTATGCAAAGGGACCTGCTTAGCTGCCTCTTTTTAAGACACAGTTGAGAACATCTACCCTATGATGAGTTGTGGGGAGGAGTGCATCAGCTGGAAATCACCTGCTGTTACTGGCAAAAGAAGTTTCACCTTTGACAATTTTAGAAATACAAACTGTACTTTTATTCTGCACAGCATCTTCCATATTAACTGCATCCCATAGCAAAACGCAGCATTAAGTACAATTAGAGTTTTTTTAGGTTTTCTGCTGAAATTCACAGTGAGACTGAAAGCTATGAGAGAGCTGTTCAGTTGGCAAAAAGCTGCAGAGAAGGTGCTGTCATCAAAAGCAGTGAAATAATGTACAAGGGAGGAGAAGTTCTTGTAGTAGTTGAGCCTCAAGAAACGTCACATGATTTAACAGTTTGCCTATGAAGGGAACATAATACTCCAGTACTCCGCATGGCTACACTTCAAGGTCCTGGTTTCGATCTTCAAAGCCCAGATGGTATCAGGGACCACATTTCTCTGTGTTTGACCCTGAATAACAGCTGTGGTCAGTCCCCACAGTTGAGGTTCCCACTGGGCCAAGGACACAATGCTTTCTCTATGGCTGATGTCTGCCTTTGGAACTCTCTTGCACAAGATATTGGACTGATGCTGGACCTTACTCCTTTTGCAGAATAGTATAAGGCATACCTCTTCAAAAACCCTTATGTTGTAACATCAGAAGAAAGAACAAGAAAAGAAATCAAGGTATGCAGATGAATTTATACATACACTCTTCTACACCAGCTGTATTTGAGAGAGAGGAGAAGAATATGTTCCTGTGGACCAAGTTTGTGCTTTGCTTTAAATTTTGTGAGCACCAGTACCATAAGAGGTACGGAATAGATAGCTGGCTGTAAGAGTAGATGTGTTGTGTGTGACTGTAAACAGTTATACACTTTCTGTTATCATTCAAGATGACCGCACACAGCCGGTTTGTGTCTTTTCTTTGCTAATTTATTTCAGAGTGATACAAACATACCTAACTCATGAACCTAAGTATTACACCACCTAATGTAAGTGCTGTGCTTTCACTATGCAGGCAGAGAGAGGCTACATGATGGCTTGGGACTGATAGGACTTTTAGGAGAAAGTAGACTGATAAACCTATAAAACAGAACAACCTTTTGACCTCTCATGTGCTTCAAGAAGGAGCAATACTTAAACGTTTTAAGTAATGCAAAAGGACTCCCTGAAACACTAGTTGGGGGGGGGGGACACAAGAAAAACACTTTTTTGCTCAGGGGTCTTTATTATGTCCTCTTATTTCAGATTGTGAAGATTTTTCATTTTATAATTTATCAGCGATTTCATTCTAGTGGGCAGGGAGCAGATTTAAAAATTTTAAAGGGGCATTTTCTGTTTAATTCTATATATAATGAACTATTGAATGAGTTAAACATACTCTCTTTCATGCACATATATACGTGTGTGTGTGCACGCACACATATGTATGTGTATATCTGTGGCTGTGTGTGTGTATATATATATATATCACACGCTATTTCCTGCAAATTTTGCTTATGATGGTAGACCCACTGCATGTGTTGCTATCTCCTTATTGTGATGTTTCCTTGAAATATACATTTCAAAATAGGGCGAGAGAGACCCTGTTTTGATTGTCACATTTACGTTGCAATATATTTAGACTGGAGCTGAGGGAGTCACTAAAACAGGTACCTGAAAGCTCCTGAAAGTGATTTAGTAGGAGAGTTGACACAAAGCCAGCGGGTCTGTATTATCACTTCCTGTTAACTGACTAATGCATTGAGCTGTTTTGACATGTGACCTGTTGATGTTGGCAGCTCATCTCTTCTCAGTCTATTATAACACCAGCTCTCCTCCCTAATTATCACAGCCTGCACCTTCGTCGTCTTTCCCCCAGGTTCCCCCCCTCCACATTCCACTCAGCCTATCCCAGGCTTGTTGCCATTATTTGCAGCTGCCTCTAAGTATTTCCTCCTGACGAGAGATCCCATATGTCTGTGAGAGGTCTAGGTGACCAGGTTCTGAAGCTCACTGCTCCAGCTGGAAAGCCCCTGTGAGATACCTCACCACAGTACAACAAGACAGTCCAAGTCAAATGACAGTAACTCAGTTGTGCACTAGAAATGTATATAATAACAGATTCACAGTAAAGTTAAAACAAAATAAGGATTTGATTTAGGAAAAAAAAACACCTGGGTAAAATGCAGTTCAGTATTTTTTATAAAAACGTAATAAGCAGTACCTTAGCTGAGGAGCAGGCCAAGAACAGAGTGTTAAATTAATATTTCCCAAACGTTCTGTGTTTCTGGTAGCAGCCACCAAGCAGTGGGCTCTGTACAAACTCAGAAAAAGGCACAGTCCCTGGCCTGAAGAGATTTCACTCTCAATTTTGCCTCCAAATGGAGAATGCAAGTTGTCTAGATTAAATGCAGTTTAACTATCTGGTGTAGCAATCCAAAGTGAAATCTCGTTAGATGTTGATTTAGGCCCTGATCCTACAAACACTTGCACATGTGCACAACTTTAAGCGTATGACTAGTCCCATAGAATCAACTACTCAAAGTTAAGTGTTTTCAGGAACAGAGCTTAGTGATCTGGTTTGGCAAATATAAGCATAATGTGTTTAATACATAACCCTGTTACTTTTGTAGATGCTGAACCCCCCAGACTCAGATAAAATTGTTTAATATTTATCTCTGTAGATTAAATTTTAAAATTACAAGTTTGTTTATGTATGGTGAGAACTGTTGGTTGGGATATATTGAAGGAAACTTGTCCCCTTCTATTAGCTGGTGATAGAGCACTATATTTAGTGTGGTTAAGAAGAAAAAAACATGTAGGCTATAAAGAAGAATTGTGTCCTACAGTCACTACGCAGAGGCGTGTGCGCGCGTGCACACACAAAGCTTCCATTCACTTCAGTGGAAGTTTTACCTGTATTAATCAGCTGTAGTATCTCACAAGTGGATGCTGAGAAGCCACCTTCTGTGCTGGAGGTTGAACGTCACACATATTTTGCATAGGGTTGGGTCTGTAACTACGGTAGTGCAAACCTCCAGCGTAAATGTGCTACTCCATCATAATAAGGAGCTTGCACCAATTCATCTGCCAAGGAACAGAGATTGTAGCGAAATGCTAGACAGATCAAAATTTGCTGTAAGCTGTGTTTTTCCTGCTGAATCTGTTAAAACGTAAGACTTAATTGTTTTATTTTACTTGTTATAGCCTGTGTAACCACAAACTCCAATCAATTACATACAGTTAAATATACAATATAGTTCTGAATGTGTGTATTAAAGAACCCCAGGTTTTTCTTGGTAAATAACGTTACAGTTAGTTCCATGCTGGGTATATAATGACTATGTATGTGTCAGTTCTAGGATTTATTTCCAAACTGGAAAAGTAAATCCAACCCAAAATAAGCATGTCCTTTGAAATCTAGACACTTTATGCCTTCCATCACATCACGTCAGGTGACAATGCGAGACATCAAATGATACGATGGCACATAAGGTGACAGTAAATGAAAGATAAATGAAAGCAATAAGTTTTTGGATAGACTTCCCTATTAATTTTGGTTGATGAGTATTTACTTTTAATTGCTGGTGCATTCAATTTATCAGCCACATTTCCTAATTCGTATTATTACAGATAATTACCAACATATATTTATTCTTAAAATGTTATTTGTTCATTTAGAAGCTAGATTTCAGCCTTTATCTTTGTAGGTAGCTGATCCAAGACAGTATTATGTAAATGACTTAATTAATTGGTACCCTTCAGTTGAAACAGCAATTTACAAAGGGAGTAATCCTTTTCGAGTGGCATAAGCTGTTTAAAAATGGCAAAAAAAAACAATGCCTTGCTCAGGCACCTTGTCACACAATTAAAAGTTACTTGACAGAAGTAACTGTAATAAAGTACAGGGCCCCTTCCCAAATATATTTTTCAGTGTAATTAAAATAGCATCAACTTGAAGACTATGCAGTAACTGTGCTTAAAATTTACATTTTGAGACTTAATTATGTAAAATTACAAAACTTTCTGATAAATGATGCAACATGTTGATAGCAAAAATATGATCCCAGTGGCCTACTTATTAAGTTTGCAATATTTCTAGAACAATTAGCTTTCTATGTTCCATACTCTGCTTGAGGCTTCCTTTGGAAACTTCTACTGTAGAAAAGCTATTGTAGAATGTGGTAGCAAAACACTTCACGAAGGTCATTCTACATGAGGGGTGATGGTGTCTGTAATGGGCCCTCTCCTGCTTTTCAGCAAGAACGCTTTAGTGTTTTACTTTATAGCCTTCTAACAGAGGAATTGTATTCGTTTGTTTCTGATGTTACATGGCAAGGATTTATAAGCCTGTTAATAATACTGCCTAAATAAACAGAGAGAGAGAGAGAGTGTTTGTGTGTAAAAAACAGAGGAAACATTTCCCTGAGGTGACTGCCTGGTATCTGAATGCCTTACAAGTTTTAAAATAAGAATACGTTTCTTTCCCCTCCTCAACCTTTAGCAATAGGATAGCGTTATATTAATTATTAGTAATGATTATTTTTCTCTTTGTTCTAAAGGTGGCAAGGTTTTGTCATCATTCTAACATCTTGCAGAATTGAATTCCATTCTTGGCCCAGCTGGTGAGATAGCTCTGTCGCCTGAGCTGACAAACCTCACCCTTGTGGCTGATGGATCCAGTGGAAGGTAGCTCTTCTGGGAGATTGCGGTGACGTGAGAGATGGCCCATCGAGTAGCTTGGGTCAATCCCTTAGAGAGTTTTGAACGTCAGGACAGAGAGCTTGACTTGAACTCTTCAAATGGCTGCGAGCACTGGGACAGTTATTAGCAATACAAATCGTTGAACACATCACCTTTTGGTAAGAACTGTAGCAACTGAAGCTTTTCCAGTTCTTGGCAGCCTCTTTCCTAGGTATAATGAGTTGAAATAATCAAGCTTTGAGGTCACAAATGTATGGATCGTCATGGTCAGTAGCTGAGATACTAACAAATGACTATTTTTAATATTTAAAAAAAACCCTTTTGTACTGGAGGATGGTCAACACTGTTCCCATCTATTTTAGAAGGTGATAGAGTGACCCCTGGAATTATGGATGGAGAGGCACCCTCAGTCTAAAGACAAATAGTTGAGAGGATGATTAAAGATCGTGTTATAAAGCACCTATATGAGGATAATAAGGACAAACCAGTGTGGGTTTCTGTAATCTGTCAGAATTCTTTGGAATAGTTAACAAATAAAGGAGAGGCAGTGGATGTAATGTATTTAAACTTTCAAAAGGTTTTGGAGGCAATTGCCTTTAAAGGAGGCAGTTAAGAAATCTTGCTAACAATGATGTGGGATGTTAAGGCTTGTCACGATTTTAAAACTGATTTAAAGACAAAGTTTAAAGTAAGATTACATAGACAGTTCTTACTGCAGGAAGGGGACAATAATGGGGTGTTTGGAGTAGGTAGTTGGACTAGTAGCTAGACTTCATTTATATATATAATTAAATGGCTATTGTGCATAGAATATAATTAGATAATATTCCCTACAAAATGTATATATACTACAGTTCAGCATTATCATCCTACACCGTCTAGACCTTTCCCTTGCTGTCATACCACATGGTTAAACAAAGACTAAAAAGAAGAGTAAAACCTCCCCCAAAAGTATGTTCATCCATTGAGAAAGTATGAACCATGCATTCATGTCAGGCAAATTCAAATGTAAAATATGCCATTCGCCAGATAACCCACCACAATCCAGGGAAAAAAATTAAAGTTAGGTCCCAAATGTCCAATTTCTTATCATGATGCAAAAGCAGGAAGGGTTATGAATAACTACTCAGCACTACACAGTAAGGCACTGGTCCTGTAGTGAGCTCTGCCTGCGTTCTCCATTTCCTTCAATTGGAGTGAATCCCTGGTCCCACTGCAGTTGTAATCAGTGGATTGCCCATGCCGACCTAGTTGTAGGATCGAGGCCCAAATCAAGACTGTGGAAAATTAGGAGGAAAACCACAAAAAAAACCTAACAAAGCAAGATAATTGGACAAGATAGTGGCTGGTGAAATACAACCAAGGGCAAGGTAATGAATATGGGAGAAAATGTATATGGCTAGAGTAAACTTCTGAGCTCTGAATTAGTTGTGACTTCTGAGGGAAGATATCTGGCTGTCATGATCAGCTCAGTGAGGACATCTATGTTAACATGAATTTAGAAACAGAGAATGATATGGAAAATATAGAGGTATTTTATAAATGAATGGCACATACCGACTTTGATGTTTTGCTCATTTGAACTTACAGGTGTCACTCCCACTCCCAACATATAGCAAAAATGGAGAATTTACAGATTAATTAGAAGGTTTGAATAGGAGAAGTTTAAAAGATTATGATTGACTTGTGTTGAGAAGCGAAGAGTAAGAGAAAGTATGTAAATTAACGGATGGGATAATGAAGGCCAATCAGGAACTCGAGTATATTCTTTTACATATGCAAGAATAAGATTATACAACAAAATTAAAAGGCAATGAACTTAAAATAGATAAAATATTTTAGATGCAATGTATCTGCAGGATACTAAGACAATTGGTATAACGTTTGAAAATATTTTACATTAATAATAGCCTCTTATTTTAATAAATTATCACGATTTAGTGTCAGGAAGAAACTTCCTCCGTATTACTGATGTACAGGATA
The DNA here is from genome assembly GCF_020497125.1 of Mauremys mutica. NCBI lineage: Eukaryota > Metazoa > Chordata > Testudines > Geoemydidae > Mauremys > Mauremys mutica. Next base: position 118,872,314 of record NC_059078.1, on the reverse strand, counting down.
TAATTGCCTGTGCACTGTGCAGATGTTAACTCCTTCCTCTGAAACTTACAGCACTGGCCACTGCGGGAGACAGGATATCAAGGTTGAGTGATTAGTGGTTTATTTTTAAAATGTACCTTATTTAAATGTAGAGAACAAAGAATGATCCAGTAATTGTGGCACTAGCTTTGGATTTGGAAGGCCTAGATTGTGGAGTCTGCCACAGACTTCCTCTGTGACCTTGGGCATGTCATCTAGTCTCTCTGTGCCTTAGTTCCCCATCTGTAAAAATGAGATAATAGCACTTCACTCCCTCCCATGGTGTTTGTACATGAAAGATTGAGAAATGCTCAGACACTATGGTAATTTGGACCATAGACAAAACATTTTCATTGCTTTATATGTAATACACATTCTTTTAGAAATATAACAAAAAAATGTAAAGAAAGAGACCTATTTTGTGCAACATTTATAGCCAGGTGTAAATGCATTCTATATTGCTGTGATGCTTCAGTTATTAGTAAAAGGCCAGATCAGGGAGTGTTGAGCTCCAAACTTCAGCACGTCGTAGAATTTGCATTTTAATTTTGCCATAAAAGTTGCAACATCTAGAATACCCTAAAAATAAAATGAGCCAGCACTTTTCCAGAAATACATGTAACATTGCAATTAGTGAATGCAAACTCAGTGTTCTATGTAGCCTGGACATATTATGCAAAGTAGGAAAATATCAGTGAAGAACTGGGTCCTAATATTGGATTTACCTATGCTAGTAATGTATTTATCTATCACTAAAGTACTTCTTTCAACTAATTCCTACTTCCCACAAAGAGGAAACCTCTGTCTGTATTGCAGTATGTCTCATTTGATTAGTGTTGTGATCTGTTTATAGCCAGAGTACATGATAAGAAGCAGAGAAGTGACTAGTTTAAAGTCACAGAGGGAGTCAGCATGTGAATCAAGATTAGGACCCAGGAGTTCCAGGCTCTTAATATGCACAGATCATTAAAGCATGCTTCTCAAATATCAGGGTAAAGTCTGGACGACAGAGGCCACCTGTCTTTAACTGGCGATGGGCGAAAATAGTTCTCCTTCCTCGTAACTGGAATCTCTTTGCACAGAATAATGCTGTAGACAACCTCTTTTTGAATCCCATAGTGGTGTTCATTATCACAAAGGATAATCATATATTAAAGTTAGTTAAGGTCTGCCTCGTACTTGATAACTCCAAATCACAGACTACCCCCTAAATTTTTTCACCTTGAATTGAGTAATTTCCTCAAACAGCACAAGGCTATAAGGAATGAAATTAAATGCAATGGACCATATATAAGTACAGCAGCAGTGACTGATATTTTGATTGTTCATTTCTTTGATCTTCCGTTGAATTTAAACTTGCCTACAGTGGTTTTACCAGTTTCAATTAGTACACAAAACAAACTTTGCTTATTTTCTGAGATTATGTTCTTCATTATACATCGCTGGAGTTTTATATGTGGTTGCCAAAAAATCTTCTTTTGACAAATTCCACAGGAGGCATTTTGAGATTATGTGATTGAGTTGATTGAGTTTTGGCCAAATCCTGTACACTTTTATCACTGAAGACTAAAATACAGATGCTGGGCTACACCAAAATATATGGAGTTTGCTTTGGCCCTGAAAATTCGTGTCACATTTTAAAACAACCAATTTGGGTACAATTTGAGTTAAGTGGCAAGTAAACAATGCAAATGAAACTGTTTTGTTAGCTAGAAAGTAATTGAAAATCTGCAACTAATTATAAATTGGCAAAACGTTAGTCTCCGAGAAGCTGAAAGGAATGCTTTGCTGGGGTTTTTTTAGTGGTATTCAAAATTAGCTTGCTGTACACAGTCCATACAAAAGTTAGACTTTACAAAATATTGTAACTTACCTCATAAATAATGTAACAAGCATTTAATTCACAGTTCGGGTTTCATAAGAAAAACTCTTATCTTAAGTCATGTGATCTTTTCATTTGACGTATTAATAATTACGGGCCTGAGTTTCAATATTTGTTTCCAGATTTCCCCAGAATTTGTACTTCCATTGTTTATTTTTCAAATGGGCATCTCAAAGCATTTTATTCACATTAATTTAACTGTACAATACTTTTCTAAGGTAGAGAGAGTATTGTACCATACAAAAAGAGAATCCTTGCTTGTGTTTGGTTGAAAAGTCAGGTGATACATTTTGAAGTTTCTGTTGTTAACCTCCCCAGAAGAACAGCCATACTGAGTCAGACCAAAGGTCCATCAAGCCCAGTATCCTGTCCTCTGACAGAGGCCAATAGCAGGTGCTCCAAAGGGAATGAACAGACAAGTTATCAAGTGATCCATGCCCTGTCACCCAATCACAGCTTCCGGCAAACAGAGGCTAGGGATACCATACCTGCCCATCTTGGCTAATAGCCATTGATGGACCTATCCTCCATGAATCTTTCTAGCTCCCTTTTGAACCCCGTTATACTATTGGCCTTCACAACACCCTCTGGCAAGGAGTTCCAGCGGTTGACAGTGCGTTGCATGAAAAAATACTTTGGTCTTGTGTTTTGTTTGTAAATCTGCTACCTATTAATTTCATTTGGTGGCCCCTTGTTCTTAAATTATGAGAAGGAATAAATAACACTTCCTTATTTACTTTCTCTGTACCACCCATGATTTTATAGACCTCTATCATATCCCCCCTTAGTCGCCTCTTTTCCAAGCTGAAAAATCCCAGTCTTATTAATCTCGCCTCATATGGAAGCCGTTCTATACCCCTAATAATTTTTGTTGTCCTTCTCTGAACCTTTTCCAAATTCCAATATATCTTTTTTGAGATCGGGCAACCACATCTGCATGCAGTATTCAAGGTGTGGGCTACCAGGGATTTATATAGAGGCAATATATTTTCTGTCTTATTATCTATCCCTTTCTTGATGATTCCCAACTTTCTGTTCGCTTTTGTGACTGCCGCTGCACATTGATTTCAGAGAACTATCCACAATGACTCCAAGATCTCTTTCTTGAGTGGTAACAGCGAATTTAGACCCCATCATTGCATATGTATAGTTAGGATTATGTTTTCAAATGTGTTTTACTTTGCATTTCTCAACATTAAATTTCATCTGCCATTTTGTTGCCCAGTCACCCAGTTTTGTGAGAACCTTTTGTAGCTCTTCGCAGTCTGCCTGGGACGTAACTATCTTGAGAGTTCTGTATCAACTGCAAATTTTGCTACTCCACTGTTTACCCCTTTTTCCAGATCATTTATGAATATGTTAAATAGGACTGGGCCCAGTACAGATCCCTGGGGGACACCACTATTTACCTCTCTCCATTCTGAAAACTGACCATTTATTCCTACTCTTTGTTTCCTATCATTTAACCAGTTACCCATCCATGAGAGCACCTTCCCTCTTATCCCATGACAGCTTATTTTGCTTAAGAGCCTTTGGTGAGGGACCTTGTCAAAGGCTTTCTGAAAATCTAAATACACTATATCCACTGGATCCCCCTTGTCCGCGTGCTTGTTGACCCCCTCAAAGAATTCTAGTAGATTGGTGAGGCATGATTTCCCTTTACAAAAAACATGTTGACTATTTCCCAACAATTTACGTTCATCTGTGTGTCTGACAATTTTGTTCTTTACGATAGTTTCAACCAATTTGCCTGGTACTAAAGTGAGAGAGAAGAAGTTACATTATTTTCCTAGTCAAATAGGGAGCCAGTTGCAGAGCCAGGAAGAAAACACCGAGCTTCTGTTTCGCTATACTGTGACCAGCCACTAGGTCACAATCTCTCCCTTTGGGATCTTGTTAGCTAACCAAAAGTCTGTCCATGTTACACTGCTATGCACTAGTCTTTACAGATGCTTGGGCAAAGGACAATTTCACTGTTGAATTTCAGACATAACCTTGTAACTTCCACTGTCTGGATGATACAGTGAAGCAGTTCACATAATATCAGGTTTGAACATACCAGTGGGCAATGCACAGGGACCTCCTGGATTTATGAAACATAGTAGAAATGGATTAATACAGATCACCAATGTGGCTGTTTCAGTGTGGGTTCAGGTTTGACTGTTAAAAAGCTGTTGCCTCCCAATCTTCATCTGCTTATCCCAAACTTTAGTGGCAGAAAAGACAAGAATACCCTGGATGTTCACTTGCAAAGACTGATCCATCAGATCTACCACATCGAAACCAGCCTTTCCTTCCACTTACCTTTTCCCAGAAATAAATAAATGGAAATACCAGTGGACTACAGCAATGCAGTTCACCAGCTGTTCTCTGCTCTCTTAAAGAGAGACTGAAGAGTGAGCAAAAACAGAACCAAAATGTGGAATGGATCATGTAAAATCTTTGCTTTGTCCAAAATAACTTTTTGCGGGGCGGAAGTCGGGGACGTGGGTGGGCAGGAAGATAAGTTCATTCTTGATGCTAAAGAGAAACCTCTGTGTCTGCAGATACTGGAAAAACAGATTGACTGTGCCATTGCAAAGGTCACTCGTTACTTAAGGGTGATCTATGGAAGTTCAAGTGGCCCACGGGCTTCTATACTGTAATTTAGATGGTCACATTCTAATGTTCCTTTAAATCCTGTAGAGGGAAGAATGCATTAGTTGCTGTTTGAAAAAGGAAAGAACTGGCACATACTTTGCCTGACCCCTTTTTCACGTTGGTGCCCATATACCCTGTGAAGTTTCATGAGCACTAACTAAAGTCTATGGGATAGATTGTGGTACCTTTACTCTCGCCAGTGAGGCTACTTGTGTGAGTAAATGCTGTCCAATGTGAGGGCCACAGGTTACCCTTGTGCAGGGAAGTTACCCACAGTGTGTTATATAAACAGACACACTTCAGTAAAGGATACTTTACAGAAATAACAGTAAAGCTAAGACAGCCTTCCAATTTCTACAATTCCTGTTTCAAGACAGCCAAAACAGGCAACTCTTATGGGAGTAACTCCATTCATACTCTTGAAGCTACTCTTGTGAGTAAAGGTTACAGGATCCAGTCCATAAATATTAAGCTAAAAAGGTGATTCTGCATCCAGAGCATTATAATAAAAAGTTAACGTGGGTCATGGGATAGCAGGGAATTGAGGGGTTAAAACATCCAGGGAATGGAAAATAAGAGTTATTGAATCCAGACTGAAATAGATCTTTAAGCACAAATAACAATATAAATTTTTAAGGGCTTGATCCTGCCTTTGGCTATGCTGGTACATATTGTTACATATCTTGTAAAATCAGCTACTGTTACAAGTTATGTGGCACTGTTCACCCGCATAACTAAGACCTCAGCTCTGGGGTTTTATAGTCTTTATTTTTAAATACTATAAATACTGCACTACGTGGCTTTCAAGAATGTCGAACAGATGCAGCAACATTTTCTGAAATCTCCTTCCCATCTACAATCAAAATAAGAAGTAGAAGTGTTGCATCTTTCAATAAAGGCTTCTTACAGGGCTGTTTAGTGAATAAAGCCGAATAGAATGTTTCATTGTTGCTGCTGCAGGTTTTGAGTTTATTTGTACATTATGTGTAGTGTATGCTACATAATAATGAAAAGCTATATGCTCTGGGCTGCTGGTTGTGATTGCAGATTGTTTGAATAACAGTGGACTATTGAAACTCTATCCAGATGTGTGTGTTGCTAACTGTGGGAATAACCACAAAGGAGGATTCTCTCTTGTTGCCGTTTCCAAACCCTTTAAAAAAAGTGGGGAAGTGAAAGGCATGGAGGCAGCAAATAAACAGTAGCTGGTCACACTAGAGACGAAGATTTTCCATAATTAATTCCAAGCAAACAAAACTTTTATCCCCGCAGGATGCACTTTTAGAGAGTAAATGGACACAACTTAAGCAATATCTCCCTAAGGGCCACATTCTGATACCACTACTCATGCTGATTATTGCCTTACTCCAGAAGTAGTAGCCTTCTTGACTTCAATGGGAGTCCATGGAGAATAAGGCAGTATTCAGTGTGAGCAATATATTGGGATAAAATGAACTGTTAGCACAACATGAGTCAGTCAATTGATAAATATTAAAGCTGTTATGGGTTAGTGGCAGGAGGAAGGTATAATTTCGTTATTTCCAGAATTTAATTCGTTTCCATTTAATGAGCTAGAGCATTGAACAGAAGGGCCTGTTTTTATGGTCTGATTTCAGTTTGATGGAATCTGTGTTTCCAGGATAAGTTTGTTCTCTTTCTCTCTCCCCTACATTATCACTGTCTCATACTTTGATTGGACTCTTTGTCCTCAGTCCTCAATACAGTCCTCAAACCCCCTTCTTCACTAGCTTCATGGTCACAAGTTGCCACGGTTCACAAAGAACCTGATATAGATGAAGCAAAAGGGCTGAGCACCAGTGGCGGATGTTTTGTGCTGCATCCAACCAATTGCAAGATATAAATGAGTGGAGTGAAGACCGGGTGTTGAATGACCTGGCATTTACAGCTGTTGTTGGGGGGTGATGCCATCTAGCAACCTTTGCTCAAAGTCAGCAAAGATTTTGGGAAGAATGGGGGTAAGAATTAAATGCCAGAGAGACTACTTAGAATCAAACCATCCCATATGCCTTCAAGGGAGGTGAGTGAGGACATCTAAATTCAGCCTTAGCCCTACTTTGTGCTATTTGAGTTAAAGAAAAATGTTAAATTTCCTCCTGAGTGATTAATAGTCAAGTGTGGTGACATACAGGAACTGTGAGTTTGACCTTCAAGGTAAAGGGCAACTGCTATGTTAAGTTGATTACACAATTTTCTCCGAATAAGTTGACAAGCAGTGTGCACAGTTGCTGTGACTTCTGACCTTGTAAATGCACACTTCTAAATGATTTGCCTAGTCATCTGAAACAAGCCCTGCTTTAAATGTGACGTATGTTAAATAAACTCCAAATAGCCTTATATGGGGTCGGAGTTCCAACAGTAGTCATCCATCCAAATTGTCTGATTTGCTAGGGGATCAAGAAGTGTAAAATATTCTGAACCTGAATCCTAACTTTTAACTAAACTTCACACATTTAATAGGCTTAAGAAAACAGCTAACATTTTTCCCCTCGTTCTGTAGACACAAATCCTAATTATTATAGTGGTGCAAACCTTGTCATTCCCTATTCAACTGATGGTACTTTTCCCCTGAAGTTGAGTGTATGAAAGAAATTAAAACTATTCCACATAAAGTATTCATAGAGTATTTGTGTAGGTACATAAACAACTTGTGATGGCCCCAGGTATCATGATTTGTGCCTGCTACATACTTTTCCTTTATCAAGTTTCAAAGTCTACAGAAGAATGTAATCATTGGCATTCCGTTAGACCTGGAAAACCAGAGAACTCTTGCTGGGTAAACAGGTTTTACATTCGTATCAATCAGTGTGGTCCTTTGCTATACATGCAAAATGAGCAAAAGCTTTTCTCTCACCTTAGTTAGGGTATTTATGTTCCCTGTTGAGATGAAATGCTTGTTGGTAACAAATTTGTGAGGGGAGGATGACAGAAAAGGGTTTTAAATGCCAGCAGCACTGTACAATGAGGTGATATAAACTCACCTAAAATAAAATCTGAAAAAGGCAAGTAAATAATAATAATAATAATAGAGGCCAAATGAACTGCAGCAGGAGCTAAGAAAATTAATATACCTCAAGGTTGAGGATGGGGAAGGGGTGGAAAGAGAGAAATATTCCTTCATCCAAAAACTGAACCAAGGCTCATTGCTCTGGGTCAGTTCTGGGCAGAAGTCAGTTCCAGAAAGTGACCTAAGCCTTCTCTTTCCTTAGGGAGCTGTGGTCAGCCCTTCCCACTCACCCAGTGGAGAAACACTGTAGAATGGCTTGGAGAAACAAGACCTGTAACATGGTTTAATCCAATGTTCCCCCCTTCCTCAGTCTTTCTTTCCAACCCCCCAAGTGGTCCAACCATCTGTGAAACAAAACTTGGTTTCCCCTTGCCTCACAGACTGGCTGAACTCTGAAGAAATGTCTTCCTCCTAACAGGGCAGCCTCTCCTGCAGCTTCTTCCCTTTATATCACCTCCCTATATGTGTGACACTTCCAGCAGGTATTTCAGTGGCTGGGTCAAGGCCAAATATAACCCATCACCAGAATAGTCCCTTGACCACTTTCTGCCTGATCTAGTGTGGACAAAGAAGTCCATCCACAGGCGTTGTAGAACTCAATCCAGTCCCTCCTGAAAGTCAAATTCCCCAGAAATGCCCCAACGATGGGGGTGTCAGAGCATCTTCTTTCCCGGCAAAGGCAGTGATCAGATTTTGTTTCTATTATTTCCCTTCACTTGCTTTGGAATGGAAAGTGTTTGATGAACAAGTGAGTACACTCCAATGAGCCAGAACTTTGAACTCAGAACATTCCTCCTTCGAGTGATTGTTCACGTCCATTACACATTAGGTATGCGTGCGCACCGCATGCACAGACATCGGAAACTTTTCCGCCTAGCGGCTCCCATCGGGCCTGCAGGGGGGCCCCGCCATGGCCCTCGAGATTTCCGTCCGTGGAATCTGAGGTGGACTTGGGCTAGAGGACGAGGCGCAGAAGGCCCTAACCTCTTTGTCCTCGCCGGATGAAGCTGTGGCGGGCACGGCAGTATCAGGGCCTCCCCTGATTGACCATAGGGCACACCAAGAGTTGCTCCGCAGGGTAGCCCAGAATTTGGGCCTGCAGGCGGAGCAGACGGTAGAGCAGGAGGATCCCATGGTGGACATCCTAAGCCCTGAAGGTCCCTCCAGAATCACGCTCCCACTCATAAAAGCAATCCAATCTAATTATAAGACAGTCTGGCAGACGCCAGCCTCCAGTGCGCCGACAGCAAAGGGCGTAGAGAGGAAGTACTTTGCCCCTTCCAAAGGTTATGACTTCCTCTTCTGTCATCCGACACCCTGTTCACTGGTCGTCTCTGCGGTCAGCGAACGGGAACGACATGGGCAGCAAGCTCCCGCTCCTAAAGCCAAGGAGGCAAAGCACCTAGACTTATTCAGCAGGAAGATCTATTCCTCTGGGGGCCTCCAATTGAGGATCACGAATCAGCAAGCGATCCTGAATAGACACATTTTCAGTTTCTGGGCAGCAGTCTCCAAATTTAAGGACTCCTTACCCCAGGGCTCTCAGCCTGAGTTCACGGCCCTCGTGGACGAGGGAAAAGCGGTAGCCAAGACCTCTCTGCAGGCCTCCCTTGACTCAGCTGACGCAGCAGCCAGAACGATGGCATCAGGAGTGGTGATGAGACGCTCGGCGTGGCTGCAGGCTTCAGGCCTTCTGCCAAAGGTCGAAAATACCCTCCGAGACCTCCCGTTCGAAGGGTCCGGCCTATTCTTGGACCAAACGGATGCCAGGCTGCACAGCCTTAAAGATTCCCGGGCAACCCTTAAGTCGTTGGGGATGCACACCCTGGCGACAGAGGAAACCCTTCAAGCCCCAACTGCTGCAGCAAAGGTAATACCATCCTCACCCCAGGCAGGAGCCTTACCGCAGAAGGGGCAGAGACAACAGGCATAGGCGGAACAACACGCCTAACCAGGGCCAGGGCCACGGCCAGGGCAAGCCGCAACCCGGCAACAAGCAGGGGTTTTGAAGGTGCGCTCGAGGACAGCGCACCAAACCACTTACCGGATCCTTCCCGCTGTTTCCTGATCCGCTCGACCCACTTCAACCCTGTGTGGTCCCATATAACATCAGACCGTTGGGTCCTACGCACGGTGAAGGTGAGATACACGCTTCAGTTCTCCTCATCCCCTCCCTCCCACCCCCCTTCCCCATCCCTCTTCAGGGACCCTTCTCACGAGCAACTCCTGATGCAGGAGGTTCAGGCCCTTCTCAAGGCAGGGGCTGTGGAGGCGGAACCTCGGGACCTAAGGGGAAAAGGGTTTTACTCCCGGTATTTCCTTATCCCCAAGGCAAAGGGGGGGTCTTAGACCCATTTTAGACCTGCGTGGACTCAACGAATTCTTAGTCAAGGTCCGCTTCCGCATGGTCTCCCTTGGCTCTGTTATCCCGTCCCTGGATGCGGGGGATTGGCACGCTGCCCTCGATATGAAAGATGCGCACTTTCATGTCGCCATTCATCCCGCTCACCGGCGTTTCCTATGGTTCACCATAAACCAGCACCCTTGCCAGTTTAGGGTCCTACCTTTTGGCCTGGCGACAGGTGGTGGCAGGCTTTCTCCCAAAAAGGACAATGCAAGTGTATCCGTACTCAGACGATTGGCTCCTCGTGGGCCAGTCCGAGGAGGAGGTCCATTCCCATGTGATGATGGCACTGGACGTATTCCACGAACTAGGTCTCCTAGTCAATGTGCCCAAGTCCTCCCTGATACCGATGCAGAGGCTGGACTTCATCGGGGCAGTCCTGGACTCAGTACAGGCATGAGCGAGCCTCCCGGAATCCAGGTTCCCGGCCATCCAGCGAGCCATAGTCTCAGTGCAGAGGTTCCCCACAACCACAGCCAGATGCTGCCTAAAGCTCCTAGGGCACATGGCAGCGTGCATTCACGTGGTCAAACATGCTCGACTGAGGCTTAGAACTTTGCAACTGTGGCTAGCCCAGGCGTATCACCCTGGCAGAGACCCCTTGGACCTTGTAGTGACAATCCAGACCCAGGTCTTGGACTCCCTGCGCTGGTGGCTCAATCAGCAGGTAGTTTGCAAAGGGATCCTCTTTGCTGCACCGCAACCCATCCTGATGCTGGTAACAGATGCGTCAGACCTTGGCTGTTGAGCACACTTGGGGGACCTACAGACACAGGGCTTGTGGTCCAGGGACAAAATGTTGTTCCACATCAACGTAAAGAAGCTCACCTAGCCTGCCAGACCTTTCACGCTACTTTAGAAGGGCACAGCATGACAGTTCTGACAGACAGACAACACTACCGCCATGTTTTACATAAACAAGCAGGGTGGAGCCCGTTCCTCTCCCCTCTGCCACGAGGCGCTTCTCCTGTGGGACTTTTGTATAGCCCGCTCAATGCAACTGGTAGCATCATACCTTCCGGGGGAACGAAACAAGCTGGCAGACCGCCTCAGCAGGTTGTATCAAATGCATGAATGGACGATGAGATCGGATGTCCTGCAATCGATATTCTGGAGGTGGGGATTTCCCCAAATGGACCTCTTTGCCACCAAAGACAACAGCCAATGCCCTCAGCTTTGTTCTTTCCAAAACCACAGCCCGGGCTCGATGGCAGATGCCTTCGCGATTCCGTGGGGTGGGAGTCTGAAGTACGCCTTCCCACCACTCCCGCTCATTCACAGAGTCCTCCTCAAGGTCCGCAGGGACAAACGGTGATGATTCTCATCGCACCAGCTTGGCCACGCCGGCATTGGTTTACGACCTTGCTGGAACTGTCAGTGGCTGCCCCAATTGCCCTGCCCCTGCACCGAGATCTCATCACTCAGGACAGCGGATGCCTTCTCCACCTGAACCTGCAATCTCTGCATCTCATGGCATGGAAACTCTGTGGTTGAACGCTGTGAAGAGTCAGTGCTCCCTTCAGGTTCGTCAAAGTCTTCTCTATAGTAGGAAGCCTTCCACTAGGGCAACATATCTCGCCAAGTGGAAGAGGTTCGCCTGCTGGTGTAACCAAAGCTCATACAGCCTCTTCAGGCCTCTGTCCCAATCATACTGGAATACCTGCTGCATCTCAAACATCAAGGTCTCGCCCCCTTCTCGATTAGAGTACATCTGGCTGCCATTTTGGCGTTCCACCTGGGAGAGTCTGGGCATTCTGTGTTTTCCCCCGGTTCCTCAAGGGGCTGGAGAGGGTGTTTCCCTATTCCCGCCCGCCCGTCCCTCCGTGGAACCTTAACCTGGTCCTGACTAAGCTCATGGGACCCCCTACCCTCTTGCTCTTTCAAGCACCTCGCCTGGAAGGTGGCGTTTTTGGTGGCCATTACATCTGCAAGGCGGGTGTCAGAACTGAGGGCCCTCACTTCGGAACCCCCGTATATAGTTTTTTATAAAGACAAGGTGCAGCTTAGGCCACACCCTAAATTCCTCCCCTAAGGTAGTTTCGCAATTTCACATGGGACAGGACATTTGTTTGCCAGTGTTCTTTCCCAAACCACACATGGGCCCGAGTCACTGCAGCCTGCATACTCTAGATGTCGGGCCCTGGCATTCTACCTGGAGCGAACTAGACCTTTCCACAGGTCGACACAGTTGTTCGTCGCCTTCGCAGAAAAAATGAAAGGTCTCCCTCTCACAGCGGATATCCTCGTGGATCGTGGATTGCATCTGTGCATGTTACGAACTCGCCAAGGTGCCAGCTCCGACGATCACCGCTCACTCGACTAGGGCTCAAGCGTCCTCGACGGCTTTCCTGGTGCAGGTTCCACTCCAGGAGATCTGTAAAGCAGCCACCTGGTCGCCGGTGCACACATTCACAGCCCACTACGCGGTCCATCAACCGGAAGCGGCCAGCAGATCCGACTCCTAGGCAGAGGGGCCAGGGGCCTCTGCACGCTGCCTGTGCCTGCAGGCACCTCCCCCGAAACTCTCATTGGCCACTCCGGAGCTGGCACTCAGAGCGGGGGCAGCACGCAGAGCCCCTGTGACCACCCTTGTGCCTAAGAGCCAGACATCCTGGCTGCTTCCGGGAGCCACGCAGAGCCAGGACAGGCCAGGAATCTGCCTTAGCCCCACTGCAACGCCGACTGACTTTTAGCAGCCCGATCCCTGGAGCCACCAGGGTCCCTTTCAACCAGGCATTCCGGTCGAAAAGCAGACGCCTGGAAACCCTAGTCTGACCCATTATTGCCATTCTTATGTTCTTAATTACAAACACTACCCTTTGGAGAAACAAATCATTATGAGTAATTTTTTTTCCTCTGCTCTTTGTATGAACAAAACATTTTTTTTTAAAGGATGCAATTTAAATGCTGCCTGTTGCTCCCAGAAGGGAGGCAGCTGAAAAGAGATCTTTGTGGGATGCAGCATGCAGTACAGTATGTACAGTAGGATGGCTTGTCCTTTTTCTGTGATAAGCACTACACTGAAGTCTACTGTCATTTGTGTGTACATGTGACTTTCTATCTAAAACAGAATGAGTGGGTTTGCTAAATGGCTAGTGAAGTGCCCAGCAAGCATACTTACTCCGGGAGAGTGACAGGATAAGGGAAGTGGCAGAAACAGAGATAGGAAAGGAGATTTTTGCACTAACAAGTGTGAGCTGATAAGCCTGACCTGCATGGGAAATGCAGAGAATCCTAAGTGCGCTTGTCAGGCCAAAATTAGCTGTGCCCATTTGTTTTCAGCTACATTATGCTATGAAGAAACCCTTATTTATTTTCTCATTTGTGGAGGAAAAGTGCTGGCTCATGGAATTCCTCTCGTTCTCAGCAAGTTATTTCTCTTATGGATAAATAACTTTTCTAACTTGACTGTCTATACCCAAGAATTAAAAGATTAGTTACAGGGAAGAATGCTGAAGTGTCATGTAAAGGTTTTATTGGCCACATGGGTGAGTTATGCAGGTCATCCAAATTGAGTGCCTAATCATCTCAGACACATTGTTCAACACAGCTGCCTTATACTCAGTGGGTAGTAGGGAGTGGAGGGAATACATACATACTTCTTTCCTAAGTATACATGGTTAGGATGAATAATTCTACTTGTTTTCTTTCTTTCTTGTGTGTGCCAGTGCCTGGTGTGTGTTAGGCACTTGAGAGCCAGGTGTGATGGCTGTATGGTGCACCAAGAAGTAAAGTGCATATGTTTTTAAAGAAAAGAACTGGATACTTGCCAGTATATAAAGTCATGTATAAGGAGACAGCATGGCCTTGTGGTTAGAGCAGTGAACAAGAAGTTAGGTAGCCTGAGTTCTGTTCAGCCGCATTTTGGACAGACTAGAGAGGCGAAAGGCCCTCCTGGAGAAATCTAAGGCAATAAAGGTGAGAAATAAGATAAGGCTTTTTTTCCAGTAGGGTCAGTGGCTATGACAGTCTCAGAGGGTGGTTGCCTCTTGTGTGTGACACCATTTTCTTCTCTCTGTAGAGCTATAGCAAACTATGGCTACAGTTACTTTGCTGAATAGGGTCTTGGAAAAGATCTAGCTGTAAATGCACAAAGCATGGCTTTGTGTCCAAAAGTGGTGTGTCAACAGTGTGTGTCTGATTTCCATAACTCTTCAACCTCCTAAACTCCAGCCAAGGCAACTACTGGTAACCATGTTACATTCCTCACTTTTTGTTGTCTTGATTCCAACAATCAACACACACCTCTTCTCACGCTGAAAAGATCTCTGACAGAATTGCAGCACACTGGCAAAAATAATCTCTGTTGATTGCATTATTAAATATGATGGAAAATAGCTCCCAGAAAATACCTTGGCATATCTTGGGAGGCTGGTTTTAATTCTGACCCATGCTAAAGTGATTACGGGCCTGATCCAAAACTCAATGGAGTCAATGGAAAGGCTCCAATTGATTTCTGTGGGCTTTGGATCAAGGCCTAAAAGCAGAGGAATAATTCAGTGGTGCAACCACACTAGTGGGAGCCAGGAAATCTACATTCTAAGCCCATTTTTGGTGCTGACTCCCTGTAGCGTTAGCCAAATCACTTAACATCTCTGTGTCTGTCTCCCTATCTACAGTATAGGGATGATGACTTTCCTGCCTCATGAAGAGTTGTGGGAATTAGTTGCTTAATGTTCCCAATGCACTTTGCAGGTGAAAAGTGAAATGTGCCCTAACACATTTTCCTCCACCCATTTCTTGGGAACATAGTCCTCTTTTGTGTTTACACGTGTGCACTTCCTCTTCAGGGTCATTATTCAGGATGTCCAACGTAGGACACACAAGAACTATGTGTCAAGGAACACCTGTGTGTTTGGTCCTGCATGTGTCATGGGCCTAGAACATGCCCAGAATTTCTGCCTCTTCTCCTTCAGGTCCTGGGGATTGATGGCCCTGAACCAGGAGAATCTGGTACATCAGTGACACAGCATGGAGTAGGAGTGCTTGCCCCAGTGGCTGTAAAACATTTAAGGCCTTCAAGTTATCTCATGCCAGGCCCCAGAGTAAAATTACAAATATTTATAGGGGTAGTTCAGATCAGCTGTTAGTTCATCATGTGGTATCCCCATACACACACACTCAGTTGACAGACACATGTGCAGCCTAAGATCACCTAACCCATGTCCAAATGGCCTTTCAGAGGCATGGTGGAGGACTTTTCCATTCTCTTGTGGTGGTTAAGTTGGGTCATTTGGACCCACTCCCTCTTGAACACACTGGGGTAGAAACTAAATGAGTCCCAGTGGGGGGACACAAAACTCAGCTGGAAACGAGAGGAAAAAGCCTGAGTGGTTTCAAGGGCAGATTGCATGGCAAATCCCATGCAATGCAAAATCAAGAAGCACCATTATCAGGAAAACAGTGTCTTACTACATTGTTCTCCACAAGTGGCGTATGCTTTAGAAAACTGCATCTGAGATGTGGAAAACTATATTGGTAGAGATCTCTCTCTTTGGGGAGATGCCAGTTTCTGTCTTTGTGTATTTTAATATAGAACTTCTTGGATTGTTTTTTGTTCTATAATCTACAACCTGTAGTTTGCTTACTCCGTGGCTCCTTTTACATATATGCTGTATGCTGTTAGCTATTGGCACAAGAGACGACGTCTAGAGAACTGATTTCTCTGACCAATTAATGCATGTAAGAGAGAGATGATTTTTCCTAGTCCTGAGATGTGCCTGAATGATTGGCTCCAAAAAGGGCCCGCCAAGCTCAAGCGAGTCAGAATTCTGAGTTCTGCGTCACTGACTGTCCTGATTCAAGGCTAATACAATTATTAAATTTATGCTTTTGCCGAATCTGAAGTGATACTTACGTTCTAGACCACGGGAAGAAAAAGCAGCCAAAAATTATTGCGCTTTTTTTTGCACAGCAGGAAAGGCACTAATGCTCTGGTGTTTGGAAGCGTGCTGTAAGAAGAGGTTGGTGTAATCCTGTCAGGGACAGGGCAACCTGATCATAGCATCTAATAATGAATTTGTGGCATGTGAAGCAAAAAAGATCGGTGTTTCAGATCGTTATGCCCTAAGTCAGCGAGAGGGAGGGTGAAAAAACAAGGGCAAGCTAGAAGAGAAGTTGTATTTTTTTCCTATCCAAATGTCTGCTTCAGTAATAACAGTAGTAACCTTAGTACCCTTGTGGGATCTTCTACTGACGGATCCCAATATGCTTTGCAAACATTCATTCAGCCTCGCAGCCACTTAATTTGGTCGGTAATACCCATTTTACAGATGGGGAAACTGGGGCATAGAGTGACGACAATGACTTGCTCACAGTCACAAAGGGAGTCACGGTCAGAATCATAATGACAACCCAGTTCCAGGTTCTATTCTCTATAAACAGGGGTCCTCAGTTTTGTTCGTACTGTGGAGCACATCTTAATGAAGAGCTTGCTTAACCTACATCTCCCTTTCCATTTGCTTATGTGGAAAAGTTACTATTATGAAAGTAGTAACTTTTAATGGAATTTAGCAGCTGGAAACAAGAGGAAAAAGCCAGTACCATGAGAGCACCCAGCTCTTCACAGACCAGCAGTAAGTGCTTTGTGGACCATTAACTAGTACTCCATGGACCACTGCTTGGACGCCTTCGCCCTAGGCAATGCTATCTGCCAGTAGATTATGTGCAGCTTTGAGAGGCATTACCTACACTATTTGAAATTAAAAGTTGTGTTTTCCTGCACAGTGTTTGGAGTAGGTATAATATTTCAGGAGACGAAAGGGTCTGTGCAGGGATCTCAGTGAAATTTGTGTTGTTTTTTCATTTAGTTTTTATTTCACTCATCCCTGGATTTAAAACTTCTAGATTATGTCATGCCAAAAGCAGGAAAGTAGTAAAATGCAGTGAGAAATGTGGTGTGCATGGCTCTGGGGAATGTTTACTATACATGTAAGTAGAGATATGGTCCTTCTTTCTTGTTATTCATTTAAAAGTACAGTGCACATAACTTAAAGTAGACATGCTAATAGAGGAAGAAAAGATATTTATAGTGGACAAATTCCAAAGACCAAAACTGCCTGCTTATTTGAATTCTGTTGTATTGTTAGGGCGCTCTTCTGACATGATTCTCTATTGTTTCTGCCATTATCGCTTGCTTTTTGCGGGACATAGTGTCAGGAAATTCCTGTCTGGCACTTACAAGGTGTTTCTAAAAGGAGAAACAAAGAGTCAAGAGTATGCAGGGAGCAGGAGGAAGCAGCAAAGGGGAGTGGCAGCAGTGGGGAGGAATTTGAGATAGTTGCAGGGCCTGGCAGGGGGCAGGCAGAGAAGATTACAGCTGGCCCGAGAGAAGGGCCAAAGAAGGGCTGATCACAGACAAAAACTCTCAGCTCTCTCCCTACAATTTTAACTGTCAAAGGTGAATCCCACCTTAAGAGACTCAGGAAATGGTTTAAGGATGACAGAGATGATTTACTCCCAGGTGAGGGGAGAAGCAGAGGGATTTCTATCCCAAGGTCACATTACAGTGGAGAATCTTGACCATCCTCACAGGAAAGGGGCCCAATATGAAACAAGAGCAGGCTCTTGAAACAAGGCAGGGTGGGAGGAGAGACTGCAATGTGCAATTCAGAATTTCTGAAGGCAGGATCAAGGGGAGTAACAGTTGGTTTGGAGTTAAGAATTTTTTGTGGCCTTGTGAATTGCGGAGCTGACATCAGTGCCTCCCCTTATACCAATAAGCTGGATATGATGGACAAACCATCCCTTCGCGGACTAGCTCGACATAAGAAGATTATGCTGTACTATCATTTGTTAATAACAATGCTGTTTTCTGTCATATAATTAGAAAATACATCTTGCTTTGCCTCTAAGCACTGTAGCCTTATTACATTTGCACATTTTTTATAATATTTCAAGTGTAGTGACCAGATAACATTAATGAATATATTAGATAGGCAGGCACTTTTAAAGGAAAATAATAAACATACTTGTATATTAAAAAGTTAATTCAGTCTGGAGCCAAACAGGTAATTTTCCCTTCAGCATTTTTTCACTCAGCTAAGACAGGTTGGACTAGGAGTGCAGTCACCCTGTCTAGAGAGCTTGGCTTGGCTTGCATACCAGGGGCGAATTTTCTTCAGAGACAGACAGCAAGATGATCTGATTGGCTTCGTTCCAGAGCATGCTCACAAAGGCTCCTTTGATGAAGGGCTTCTTGGTAAGCACTGTACCAAAAGCTGCCTGCCACCCTCCTTTCAAAGATACCCATTTACAGTCATTCTGGATTTAAAAAAAAGAAAAGAAAAGTGAAATAGGGGTTTACCACAAGAATAATTATGCTGGTTGGCTTAAAGAGGCGGGAGGAAGGAGCAAGTTACTAAGTAAACTGCTGGATGTTGGAGTAGCTGGTTGGCAACAATAAGGAATGTGTAATTAAGCTCATTAAAGCATCATCATTTTGCTTATCAATCTTTTCCCAAACAGGGTGGGGTGAAGCAGCATATATTAAAATATGGTCGCTTTTACTGATAAGGAGCAATAACTACCTGTTTGACTTTCTGAACAGCGCAAAAGTGTATCCAGCTGGTGACAGCATACTTGATTAGTTGACATATCTCCCTCTGGTACTAGAGCTAGTGATTAATAGGACTTCGTTATTCCTTCCACATAATCAGTTGGTGTAACATGCACAAGCAGTATCAGTCCACAGTCTCCAATCATTTGCTATCTTCTTTGCTTTATCTCAGTTAGTATCCACATCTGGTCTACCACTTATCAGTCATTTCTAGTCTAGTCATTTGTTCCCTTGGTTGGTTTCCAGATCAGTATTTGCTGATGCTTCCACACCCTAGGGATAAAGTGAACTAGCATATCAGAGCCATCATTTTGTCAATCTGTGTACGGCCTGCGTTTCTCCACCATCATGTTGTGATTTGGGGGGAACTACTATACACGCCCACCTACACTAATCAGAAACTTTGGTTTCCATAGGATACAATGACAACCTGAAATAATATTAATGAGGCTGGTTGATTTGAGCTGCCTCTAATTCCCATTGTACCAGAGTCCATGATCCATCTGACATCACTGTAAGTTGCTTGGGGACAGGCTGGGGTTAGGGAATTGCAGAGGTATTTGGGAGTCACCTAAGCAGCCTCTCCCAACAGCAGGACCCTTGGACAAATTTCAAAGCTTTCCACCTCTGTTGGAAGGCAAGAGCAACTGCAACACAATTATCTGGCCTTCAGGTGCTTCCACAGGTTCAGGGGTGCAGTAGGGACACCCTGTGTATGTGAGGGATGAATCAAGTCCCTTTTCACCTAGTAACATGGAAGGCAGGACATGTCACCACTATCTACGGTAAGGTTACTGCATGTGGTAACCTTTGCATTTAGATAGCATCTTGCATCCCAGGATCTCAAAGCACTGTAGTTTTGAATTAAGCCTCACTGTGTCACTTTGAATGAGTGTGTTATCCTCATTTTACAGATGGGGAAACAGAGGCACAGAGATGTCAAGTGACTTGCTCACAGCCACATTGGAAGTTTGTGGCAGAGGTAGAATAGGACCAGATTTCCTGATTTGTCACAAGATTAGCTTTCCCAAATGTGGCCTCCCCTCTCTGGCTTCCAGGGCTCATTATGGTGTTATATTGTTTAAGTTGGATCTAGGTATTTTTAGCTTCAGAGGGGTTTTTTTTGTAGAATTATCTATCCTAGACGTCTATTTTTCCCTTACAATTTTAGCCCATTGCTAATGTCCTCTTCTATATAGCAAGTCTGTATATGGTTTTGTGTGGATGCTTGTTTTTTAAGTGGTTCATTCTCTCATATTTATATGATTGACTTTTCTGCATTTCATTAATAGTACATTATCTATTTTTCAAAATCACTGAAATTTTGAATTCAAAGAAAGAAGGGAAGGGAGGGAAAAAAGATAAACTGGAGGAAATACTGATGCGAAGAGGAGTAGCAGCAATAAGACCACTTGTACGAGTGTGTACATTATATTGCTGTATGGGAATGGAAGCCAGCTGAAACTTTAATTCTTGGTTTGATCAAGGTTGTGTAAAAACTGACCCCAGAGGACTTCCAATAGAGAAACCAGTTTTATATATTACATATGAACTGTAGTTGAAGCCAAATGTTCATTCCTCTCAAATTGTGTAGGTGGATTACTTTCCTTCCAGCATTGAAGTATCATGTTTGTAGCTGCTAATAAACTTAATAAAATCCATTTCTTACTTCCCCCGCTGTACTGACTTCAGCAGCATCAGAGAGCCAACTTAGCTATGGTGTCCTGAAAATTCATTTTTGAAAAAACAGGCAAATGATGAGTATGAATAAGAACCTGTTAAAAGAAACAAAATATGATGATCAGTCAGTTGTGTTGCTCTGATCAAAAGTGTCACACCCCCCATCACTCCACAGCAAATGAAAGCATGTGCAGATTGGTTTAAAACAAAAATAGTTGATCCCAATTAAAAATAACTTCTGCCCCAACAAGCTCCCAGAATCAGAAAATACTTTTTTCATACAATACATAATTAGTCTGTGGAACTCATTGCCACAAGACGTGGGGAGGGAGGAAAGATAGCTCAGTGGTTTGAGCATTGGCCTGCTAAACCCAGGGTTATGAGTTCAATCTTTGAGGGGGCCACTTAGGGATCTGGGGCAAAAATCAGCACTTTGTCCTGCTAGCAAAGGCAGGGGGCTGGACTCAATGACCTTTCAGGGTCCCTTCCAGCTCTATGAGATAGGTATACCTCCATATATTATTATTAAATATTTATCAATCTATTCCCACAGCATCCCTGTGAATGTGCTCAGATACTATGGTGATTGGAACTTTAAATGAATAATGGACTTGTGAGAAAAGCTACAGGGTGCCTCGTCAGATTCAAGGAGAGCAGGGGACTTGAGAAAGAGTGAGTTAGTTGAGTGGAGAAGGAGACATACAAGCTCCAAGATGGAGGACAGAGTAGGCAGGTATCAGGGAGGAAGGATGACAAGGGTCCAGATGATTGGAAGGGAGCCAGGATCTTCTTGGGAAAGAAGAGCCAGAGATGCAGGGGCTGGAGAGAAAACAAGATGGCTTCTGAAGGTTACACCAAGAATCTGAACCAAGTCTTGATCCTTTCAAGGCTGATCCGTCACCACCCCTGTTTAGACTTTATTTTCCTCAAAGATCCATAATCCTTGTTCTAAAGAGCTCCTGACTCAGTGGACTCTTGTTGAGTTAATAACGCTCCTACTGAAGACAACAGACTTGCTAAAACTTGTACTCTGCCTGTGGTGAATGGAGCCTGTCATGAATAGAATAAATTGTCAAACAGTCCCAGTCATTTTTCCTGATTTATGTGTGGATTGGCATGGGGAGGGTCTGACATTTTACCTGCACCGTTTTCCACATCTTCCTGAGACCCTAGAAAGGACTTATTTATAGTGGGCTCCACACCTAGGATGAGTGGGACTGTGGGTGGAATGTATTTAGTCCCTCCTCCCTGCCCCCCAACTCCCAAACGTTCCCACCGGAAATTCCTTGCCAAATGTAATCCAGCAACAGACAGTGTTCCCTCTTGCACAGAAACTCTCCCTGCTGCAGGAACCCCCCGCCCCCACACACGTACTTAATGAGGAGTTCCAGAAGCAGCTGTGTGGGATTTCCCTGAAAACTAGGTGCTGATCAGGTTGCAATGAGCCCTTGAATTGGTACGGAGAGGCTCAGTGCAAATAGCCTCAAGACCCATAAGATTTTAGGGCTGGACTTTCAGCTTTTTCTGTTGTGGATCCCTACCCCTCACCTTTGGCAGAAGAATAACACAATACCTAATTTTATATAAGTAGATCTCATAGCACTTTACAAAGAGTTGAGTATCTTTATCCCCATTTTGCAGATGGGGAAACTGAGGCACAGAGAGGTGAAGTGACTTGCTCAAGCTCATCAAGCAGAAGTAGAGCTGGGAATAGGATCCAATCCAGTCCCAGTCCAGTGCCCTAGCCACTCGGCCACACTGCCTCCACTCCAAGAAATTGGAGGAAACTTGGTGAGGGTGAACTGTCTAAGCAATCACTTTGCAGGCAAAGTTCTACAGCCCCCTCCTGTGTGTGTTCAGCAGGAAAGCGAAAAAAAAATCCCTCTAAAATTCTAACACAAAAGTGAAAGTATTTTACATTTCCTCAACTGATCAAAATAAAATGGATGGCTGTGTCAACCTACAGTGTGGAAGATGACTGGCAGGAATACTGATACCCAGTCCAGAATTTTATTTGCTGAAGATAATGCTCTGACATCATTCCTTTTTAAGTGTTAATTCTCTCTCTTAGTTTCCAATATTCAGTCTTTTTTGCCTAGATAAATATGAATTGTTTCCATTTCAGAATAATAGTAAATTATTTCAGAAAAGGACAGTCATGGTCATTTTTTGCACGTCATTTTCATTTATTTTGTGTAGCTCTTCTTTGGCATGGAGAAAATCGGGATGCCATCAATGTGTGCTGTGTTTAGGCTGTGTGTGTGTGTGAGAGAGAGAAAATGGAAACTACTCTTCATCATTCAGGAGCAATAAAATCAAATATCATATCAGAATCTAATGCAAACCTTTTAAATTGGCTTCTGCTTCTGGTTCTCTCTCTGTGTGTGTCTCTCTCGCTCTCTGAAGAATCTGTTGGCCTGAAGTTATGTAACTCTCTAATGAGATAGTTGTGGGGGTCTTTGCTATCCTGCAAAACGAAAGACTAGAAAATTACGACACAGAACTCATGTTTGCTAAAGTGATCAACCTTAAGTGGTGTGCCAAGTTATCTTGGAGTATAATCAGCGTAGCCTATTTGAATAGAGTTGTCTTTAAAATAGAAGATCTGCTAGTAAGGTTTGTTTTCATTTAGGCCTTACTCTCAGCTATAGGATTACACTGAGGCCTACATATCTTCAGGCTTTTGTACAAACAAGCAGCTTAAACAAAACTACCATTATTATACTGACTTAGGGGGAGAAAAAAGCCTTGTTTGGTTTCTTAAGATCATGTGTGAGACAAATAAAGCCTTCCTTTAAACATAAGTTTTGTCTTATTCAGTATAATAACATAGTTTTAAAAAAATACAAAGCCCAACATTATTCTTCATGCCAATTCAATTTGTCACCTTTGGGTTTAAACCCAGATGTAATCTTGCAGGCTAGTAAAATGAGTTCTGTTCCATGCAGCTACACTGCAAGACAGTTGATATCACTATATTTATCACCATTGGGGTAGATATAATCAATTTTCTTCTTGCTATAAGAGCTGACCTTACACTTCCTTTTCCTACCTTCTATTCAGTGGCCTCATTAAATTCTTTTCAGTGTGCTGATTTATTGCTGTCATGGACAACTTTGTGCTCTGTGTTGCCTCTTCCCACCGAAGAACTTAAATAGCCGTTTTTTTATATTAGTTTTACTGACCACATCAAGTTTTTTTTACTATGTAAACGTTTCCTGTAAATAACATAGGATGTGAAAGTTCTGAGCTCAGTTGGCAACCTGAATTCTAATGAGGGGTGGCCAATCACTTATGATATGGATGCCAGGGGGGTTATTTCATATGGCTGCAAGGCATCCACACATGTTCTCTTGAGTTCCATTCACAGGAGATAATGCAACCAATCATATTGCATTTGGAGTTCCAGATTCAGCTGTGAGGTTTAAATTGTTGTGTGACTGAATAAGGTGTGAAAAGTGGGATTGGATACTGCAGCTGAATGGAATTAGTCTGGGAATATTTTTTTTTAACATAGAACTCAGATAGTAAAGTTGAAACAGGAAAAAGATTAGGGAACTTGCTTGGAATTGGCACGGAAACAATGAAGTTTAACTATTCTTAAACTGAATTTGAATTATCTTGGATCTCCTGCTACAATCCAACCACCCTGCGTCCAATCTTAAAAGGGGCCCCTGAAATGCTTGTTTGGAGAATTTGAGTGCACAGCTATATGTATGTGCATATTGATAGTTGGATGCACTGATTTTTACATGCACATGATAATTGGCACATGCAGATTGACACACAGGAACACTCTAGAGGCCCTTTAGGAATATGGCCCTGTGCCTCAACATTTTATTAGTACCATATGTAAAGACATTTTACATGTCTGCTAACACATTAGAGTATTAAAACTGCCACAAACTGACCTTAGGTAATTAAAACTGACTGATTAAAAATATCTAATTTGCTTTTCGCTCTCTTTGCTATTTGTTTCCTGTTGACATTTGTCTGTGCTTGGGCAATGACAACGGACAAGTCAGTTTCACCTGCGTTTTTAGTAAAATTCACTTTCAGCTTCTTAAGCACTAACACAGTGCTACAATATTTGGATTGCAAATCTTGCTGGAGCATGTTTGTTTACCTAGAAATGTTTTCTTTTATTTTAAATGTCACCCAAACATATTTTTTTCCAGCCTTTTTTATATTGTTTTCACTTTTATTCTTAATTTTAGGTCAAATTTGATCATGTCCCTTAAAATGGATTCCAGATTGGTTTAAATTATTGTAGTTCTCTTGTGTCAGAACAGTTGCAGAATACTTACCGTACAAAAGAGAAAATTCATTAGATCAATCCGTGTGTTGAGGAAATTAATCAATTTGCAAGTAACATCTAGCTTAATTCTGTCATTTAAAGTAGGCTTTGAGTTTCCCATATTACATGGAGACTCGAACATAAAGCAATTTCCATTGGAAGAGGCTGATTCACTTGCCCCCATGCTGTGCAGTAGAGGTCGTTTAGACACAGCGCTTAGAAAGCAGCTGCGTTTCTTGTGCCAGTGTCTCATTTTCCACATATGTAATAGATCAAAACATTTAGATTGGGTTGATCCACTTTATCATGACGAAAGAATTTTGGAGCAACACAAGTAAATAACAGCCTTAGTTGGAGAGAGGATGAGTTTTCACAGATTCTGAGAAGCTGTTGGTAGGCACCACCCCAATTAATACAGGACAAAAAACAGAGAACTTTTTTCTCTGATTTTTTGTTGTTATTGTTTTGGTTTGGTTTTTTGTTTGTTTTTTTGTTGTTGTTTTTTGCAACTCCAATTAGTTGCAGAACGTTTGATAGAAATGAATGAATCATTGAGGGCTCAGTTCCATAGAATGTTACCATAGTCTGGTTTAGAAGAATGTTTCTTTTTTGTTGCACCTTGCCAGACACTGTGGACAGAACAACATTCCCTGCTTGTAATTTGGCCTGTGTATTCCAGAGCCAGGGTTGTTCAGCATTATCACCTTAAGAGCTAGATAAGATTAAGTTAGATAGCAGACATTCTAGATTAGAAAACCAGCCAGAGGAGGTATGCAAGCTTTAAAGCCTTTACCCAAATTGCATTTAAGTAGGATGGTATTTTAAGAAGCTTAAATTAAAATTTATTATTTCAGTTCCTCCAGTTTTTCCTTTATACAATTTTCAGACAAGAGTTTGCTTTTTTTTTTTAATCTGTTCTGAAGCATTCCTCCATCATATGGCTGTCTGTAATAAGTTGGGATTGCTTGGCCAACTTTGTAGAAGGCGAAAGCCAGAGAAATAAAATGATGATGCTCTGGCAACATAGACCTGTGGGTACATAGGTTGTTGGCTACCGCTGCCTACCCCTTGTGGTTGCCACCATTTTTTCAGTGTTCCAAAATGCCATGTCAGAAGGCAGCATTTCCAGGAATAATAATAATAATATAGAGTAGTAAGTAACACACTGATTAGTTGACAGAGTGATGTAATTTATTGAAAATTCTACCTTCCAGTGGCAGCATTTCTGGGAATTGCTGTACTTACTCGTGTATAAGCAGAAAAATTGAGGTACTTAGGGAAAGAAGATTCATGTTATTATTTGATTATTGATAACTAATTATTAATTATTGTTATGATGCCCAAAAGTGAGGCAGACATTTTACAGCACCAGTGCAGAGACATGCATCAAGTTTTTACATGTGATGCAATGACCAGTGGTAATAGCAGACAATAGGGAAGCGAGAGGATGAGGAAGGAAGCAAACGGCACCAAGATCCTGCAGTTTCTCAGTCTAAACTTGATGATGCATTCATTTTTAAAAATAATTATCCGTGTCTTATTTCTCATGGGAGTTATGGAAGAAGTGAGTCTGACCTAAGGATTTGAATTCAGTAGTTTATTGCTTGGTGGGTGAGAATTGGGAAGGATATAGGGTGCCAGAGTAGAAGCTACTCAGATATATATGGGAAAAGCCAGGCACCGGGGCATCATTGTCATAGCAAAGAAGTGAGATGTGACACAATAAGGGATGAGGTCAGAAATGTAGGCCAGTTTGGGATTATGCAGGGCTCTGAAGGCAAGGATGATGAAGTTTAAACTTGATGCAGTAGGGGAAACGGGTGATATCCTCAAGACGACATTACAGAAAAGGACATCAGAAATTCTTCAGTGCATCTTTGGTCAGACCCCTTCTTTCGTGTGTCATCTGGATTTTGTCGGGGACACTATCAAGTGCTAGGCAGAACTGTAGTGCTAGGCAATAAATAGGCTTTTGCACTCCTGGGGGCATCTTTCATGTGAGAAACTCAAGGTATGTTAATTAAACTTTGACAGCGCTCTTTGAAGTAGGTAGTGGAGAGATACATATAGGGATCCCTTCGCCAACCTCTGATCTGCAGCAGATCTTTAAAAAGAGCCCAGGAACACTACACACGACTTTAGGAAAGGTGGTAAGGAGGATACAATGTTCAGTGGGAATTTGGGTATGCAGGATGTAATTACCTGTGCTGGAATTTGATTATAATGTCCTTACTCTTATCAGGAGATCTTTAAATGACTCATAACTGGTGAAGAGCTCAGTTTTACATCTCATCAGGAAAATAGCATTTCCAGTATTTCCCTAACAACATGCTGGATTGGTACAATACTGACTCGGAGGAAAAGGTGCCAACTCTAGATTCAACGCCATCACTTTCTGTAGCTCCTCAATGTTCTTTGCCAGTCTTCCTTTGACGTCATGCTTAGCTTGCAAAGTCTGCTGGTATCACAGCACATGGCATTCATGGCTGCGAAATGCCCCCCAGTCTTTATTTCTACGGCCAGGTAATGAATTTCAGTACCCAGATATTAAGAGACTTGAACTACATTCCCCTGAAGTAATTTTCACAAGTGCAGAGGTAGGTGACAAGATTAACTTTCCAGGTATAATTACTGTTAGCAAAAAGCCTGAATCCTTGGAATAGCAAAATACTCTGTTTTTTGCATTAACTTTTTTTTAAAAAATCCCATCTGAAAGCATGTAGAGTTTACATTTTCAGAATCAGAAGACCGACTGCTCTTAAATGTAAAAAAAAAAAATCTATATGAATGCCTCGTTTTGTCTGAAAAGGCAAAAACACCCAAATCTGAAAATTCAAAGTTATGGTTCCCACATCCATAGGAATTTGAGTATTGTGCATATGTGTGTGGCAACCATCCATCTCAAAAGATGATGGTGTAAGCACCAAAGCAGTCCAGTTGCTGTGTATGTCATGCTGCAGCATCGTAAGTGGCTAAAAAGTCCTATTCTTAAGTGACAGACCTTGCCACAAGTAATGCAGCCATAAGGTGCAGGCATAAGCCCTTGAGACCTGCTGAGCTTTCCTCTGACCGTTTCTCTCTCAGCCACCTCTCCTCAGCCTTTTTGACTCCCTGACACAGCACAGCCCTCCAGTGTTACTAGCTGCATCTTCCCAGCTTGCAGTTTCAGTGTTGAAAGTTAAGGTCCTTTTGCAAACTTAGGTCCTTGAACCTCAGCCTAGGTCACCCTGTGCCCTTATGTATGTGTACTAAAGTGCAAACGTATTGTATACGTTCTTAACTTTGTCTCAACCTTCGCTATATCTGCAATGGTTAACGTAGTACAATGACTGCATATTCAGAAGCACAATGAAAGAGATAGGACGCAGGAAGGATCATAAGGATAATCCAGGACCCAAAAATCATGGCTTTATTTCACAGGGCTTGTGCAAATAATTTCTGCCCTGTTGGCACCAGACAATGGAATGTGGTCATCTTAGATCAGGGGTAGGGTGAACAGTTAGCAAGGGTGAAAAATCGGGATGGGGTGGGGGGTAATTGGCACCTGTATAAGACAAGGCCCCAAATATCGGGACCGTCCCTATAAAATCGGGACATCTGGTCACCCTAATCAGGGGTGGGCAAACTTTTTGGCCTAAGGGCCACATTGAGACATAGAAATTGTATGGCGGGCCATGAATGCTCACAAAAGTGGGGGTGAGGGATCTGGTTGCGGGTGCGGGCTCTGGGGTGGGGCTGGGTATGAGAGGTTTGAGGTGGAGGAGGGTGCTCTGGGCTGGAACCAAGGGTTTCGGCGGGTGGAAGGGGAATCAGGGCTGGGGTTGGGGCATGGGGAGAGGCTCAGGGGTGCAAGCTTCCAGTGGCACTTACCTCAAGCGGCTCCCGGAAGCAGCAGCATGTCCCTTCTCCGGCTCCTACATGGAGGCACAGCCAGGGAGCTCTGCACACTGCCCCATCCGCAGGCACTGCCCTATCTGCAGGCGCTGCCCCTGCAGTTCCCATTGGAGCGCCAGAGGGGGCCATTGGAGCACATAGGAGCCAGAGCAGGGCCATGCCACGGCTTCCGGGAGCTGCATAGTGCGGCCCCCGACCCTGCGCCCCGGCTGGAGTGCTGGAGCAGGGCTGAACCGTGTGGTGCCGCCCCCCGACCCTGCGCCCCGGCTGGAGCGGGGCAAGCTCCAGACCCCACTCCCTAGCGGGAGCTCAGGGATCAGCTTAAAATGGCTTGCGAGCCGTAGTTTGCCCACCCCTGTCTTACATGGTACGCTGCCAATGGCTTGAGCTATCGCCTTCCTGTTATGCTATTTTAAATTAATTCTCAGTCCCAGAGTTTCAAAAGTAGTTCATGATTTTGCTGGGTCTCAAAGGGAGACATCTTAATAAGGTCTGATTTTCAGAGGTTGGGGGCTGAGCTAATTCAGAGTTAGCAACCAAAATCACCTTACTTTTGAAAACTTGGCCCATGTTCTAAATCAGTTCTTTCAGTTCCAGCTTAGGCGAGTATACGTTCCTCACTGAGCGACTGTGTACTAAATGAATGATGAAGTAATAAATCAAAGCCATTTTTGAGATATTAAAATGCAAAACAGCATTTGAAATATTTCTAATCCAAACATGGGAAAAACCCTTTATTTCAGTGCTCAGCTAACCCAAAATCAGTTAAAGAAACTGAACTCAGTTTTTAAAAAAAGAAAAAGAAAAAGGGGGGGTGGGGAAGCACTTTGAGGCTGTAAAAATAATAATAAATAAATAAATGTTAAGGCAAAGGAGTATATTTCCAGAAAATTACAAGTACCCGGTCTAAAAACCCAAAATGCCTTCTCAGCCATAACTATGGTATCAAGGGTTAACAAAAGTTTAAGGAATTAGGTTGAAAATGTGTGTTCATGTTTTCAAAGGAAAGCAATGAGGTTTTGTCTCAGGGCTTTGAATGTGTATCTGCATCAGTGTCCTGTGTTTGTAATTAGTGTTACTGAAATTGTCATTGAAGGATGATCATCTGAAAAAATTAAGATCAGGACAGGAGAACAAATATTTGAAGGAAGAGGTGCTAAAGAAATCAAAGGGCTGGTCTACACTTACCTTGCAGTCCGACGCGGGGAGTTCGACTTCTCGGAGTTCGAACTATCGCGTCTGATCTAGACGCGATAGTTCGAACTCCGGAAGCGCTAGGTCGAACTCCGGTACTCCACCGCGTCAGGAGGAGTTGCCGGAGTTGACCTGCGAGCCGCGGACTTCGCTTCCCCGCCGTCTGGACGGGTAAGTTTTCGAACTAGGGTAGTTCGAATTCAGCTACGTTATTCACGTAGCTGAATTCGCGTACCCTAGTTCGAATTAGGGGGTGTGTGTAGACCAGGGCTTAGAGACAATGAGGGAAGAAGGCAGCAACAGAAGTAGAAAACGACAGTGGGAGTTTTTAATGCAATGATAGTACTTAAAATCAGGAGTAAAGGACTATCATAATCCACGTTCAAAATGTTTCACAGACATTAACCAATTATTGATTGTTTTAAGCTCAATTCAGTAAATTACCAAATCAGTGTTATTTTTTTTATATATATATAGGTCCAATTCCTTCCCATCGTGTTTGCTTGAACCTAGAGGCCTGTCCAGTAGGCTTGCCAATTTTGGTTAGATGTATTCCTGGAGGTTTCATCATGTGATGTAATCTTTAATTAAAGATAACTCTTTAATTCCTAGAGACTCCAGGAGAATCCTTGCGAGTTGGCAACCCTACTGGTTAGCATGTGCCTGCCTTAGAACAGTGTGGTAGAGATTACTTCTTCCACCCCCTGGGGTATAATGATCCCAGCTTTTTAGAAGTTGTGGGGCACAGTTATTGAGGCTGATATAACACATCTGCCATACTAGCAGCACAGTTCGTCCCTTTTGCCCAAGCTTTCCCTCCCCAAAATGTAAGAGCTGCAGCCAACCAGACGAAGCATTTGTCTTTACCAAAAGGTTATACACACTCACAATCATACCCCTTAACTGCACTGTAAGTGTCAAGTGCCCGATCAGCTGGCTAGCTGACCTTAGTTCCTTGCTTCCTGTAAATGCTGTGACCCTCATTAGGAAAGCTGACTGCTTCTGGAAAGTACCACTGGGGCAACAAATACGTTCTAAGAGCCTATTGATCTGTTACATTTGTTTTCAACGTGGAAAAAGAAGATTCTTCTGTTCCTTAACTGGCACCAAGCTCTTGCTACAGTAGGTTCAGAGTGTCTCAGGACAGTATGATCTGGGGCAGCTCAGAGCTGAGTCTGCAGAATATTTGCTTATTACATGAGGAACTGAAAGAACCTGTAATTCACTAGTGACCGACCTCTTACTACTTGAACAACCGACTGATTTCTCCCACCCCCCTTTGTTTGTGTTTTAATCACTGCATTACAAGCAGGATTCAATTCCCCACCGCAGAGGAAGAATCTGGTAACACAAACACATAATAACCAACATTTACGGAGATAAAATGCACTGTAAACACAAAATGCCCAACAGTTTGAGGGTTGGGTTGCTTTTCAAATCAAACTTGGAATAATGAAATGGCCGCCTTGGTAATATGAATGTATAAATTTTTGCACATTGAGTAATTGGAAAAATACATATATGGCCGATCCCAGGCAAAAGGCTGTTTCTGATTTTAATCAGACCTCTGATATTTTTTTTAATGAAAGCATAAAGGTGATTTTTCTGTTGCTCTGCCTCTGACTCCTTAAATCACGATAAACATGCATTATGATCTTCTTAAAAGAATAAGAACATTCCTTGTTAATTAATTTATACAGCTGTCAGTACAGCTTTCTCTGTTATTCATACTCTTAAGTGTTTGACTGCCATAGATTTTCTTGCAGTTCCTGGCAAAGCTCCAGTGAAAGCCTGGGATTTATTAGGCTGACTTGGTGCAAAGTCTATTGATTGTGGCCTCGAGGGTAATAACTAAATAGAGCTGGAGCAACAAGTCAATAACACCATTGTTGCTACAGACTCCATTCACTTGAGGAGTTAGATTGTTTTACAGTGGCAAAGAGTAATCATGAGCAGATCAGCATGTTCGACAGGCTCTGCACCGTGTTAGTGGTGTGGGCTGTTTTAAAGCTTTCAGCGAGATCACTGGAGAATCAGGGTGGGGTACAGGGATTAAGAACCCTGTAAACTCCTTCATTATGGCTAAAAGGTTTCAGCTTTAGTTTTAACAGCTAACAACTAAAGAGAGTTCTGTGTTTGTATTGGTGTTAGCTAATGTTAAAATCCCCTGCTGATCAATCCAGAATGGCATGATAGAATTATGAGTTTAATTTTGGACTGGAATCTGTACACTGTCTGTGTGTGTATATGTATGTAGGCACACTAGCATTAATATAATCTAAATGAGATTCTAAATAATGCATACCTCTCTTCTATGAAGGAATATTTCCTGGTTAAAGCTAGAAAGGGGACTTCTATTTATTTAACCCAAAATGAGGAAATACTTTTGTATATTGCTTCTCTAATCCTCCCATATATTTATTTACTTTTAGAATTCCTTTTCTTTTGCAGAATTATATACAAACCTAGTAGAGGAGGTATGTTTATTTCTAGAGAGTTTTATCACTTATTTGACAACCTTTGAGAACGAGCATTGTATTAAAGAGCATACCAGTTGGAAAAGTCAAAAACTGTGAAGATACTACAACAGGTCAGTTGTCCTGATAGACTCATATCTAACTCCAACAGTGACCAGTACCAAATGCTTCTGAAGAAGGTGGATTTAGGATGAGTTTCTTCCTTACCCCACTTAATGGATGGCTTTTGTCTTGAAGTGTGAAAGTTGACATTGAAAGTAATAAGAATCATTTTATACTAAAAAAATATTTTTGGTAAATGTGAAGTTAAGTTGATGAAGTTTTGTAAAACAATCTTGATATAGGTACCATATTCCAGGGGTCTGCATTCTCTGCACTCCTACAGAATCTGCCCCTTGCAGCAGAGTTGTGTTTCAGAATCAGAACTTTCCTTAAAAACAAAAAAATATTTTTCTAGCTTCATGGTTACAAAGATAATGTTCCAAATAGGAGCAGAGTGTAAACTGATGCAGTGCAATCTGATTTGTGAATCTGCATACAGTTTAAAACTACAATATAATGCAACAACTACAAAAACTACAATAGAGATATGATCCGGTCCTATTCATTTAATGGATTGTAACGCTGAAACCTCATGGTGATTGTTTAATTATCAGTATTAACTATTTCACTGCTGTTCATGTTAGTCATCTAGCCAATTTGTTTGTCTCATAATCCTAAATAGCCTCCCATGCCATCTTGGTGGCAAAGGCCTCAAATGTTCCCTAGAAACTGCCAAAATCTTTTCTTTGATAGTTTCTGGAATGCAGTTCTGCCTTGTCAATACACTAATCTGCAGCATATTGAAAACCAAAACCAAAAGGGTAGAGTTTAAAACAAATTGAATTTAATATCAATAAAGGTATAAATAAGTGACAACAGGACTTTTCTGATTGTATTAGTCATTTTCATTCAATAAAAACCTCCAGTTTCGATTTTCCCTGAAGCTGCTGCACCTGAATGCTGCAGAATTCAGGGTCCTTGCTGCAGAATTTAGGTGCAACTAGCCAATATGTTCACAGTGCCTTGAAGAGACTTATTTATCTTTCCATTTAAACAGGCCAGCTTTCTTGTTATCTCATGGCCACTGTAAGCTGCTCTGGTGGTAGAAAGCTGTGGGATCTTGCTAGCAATCTGCCCCCCTGGGGTGTTAGGATTCTTTTAGTGGTATAGAACTGACACAACTGGCTGCTGGCAGCCAAGTGTGGGACTGCTGTAATTTTCTCAGGAGGCTGGGCAAATCCCAGAACAGGAGTACACAAATATGTCATACAACCACCTTTGCATGCCCCATTTTTGAGTTCTGTGCTGTGCAGTTTGTCCAGAGCTGAGAATTGAGCCTAGTATGCCAAAAGTAGGAGGAGTCAGTCAGGAAATGCAACCACAGAAATTGATGCAGGGCCGGTGCAGTCTTTTCAGAGTCTACTACATTTAGTAAATTATCAAGATAATTCCTCCTTATTCCCACAGATTCAGAAATGTAACAAGGAGTGTTGTAATCTATGGTTTTGCATCTTGCATCCATTTTATCTTTTACATAATTAATGTATGCAGTATACACAACTATTTTCCTTGTCCTTGTTCTCCTAATTGATGGTTTGTGTGCTTTTCTGTTTGTTTGCTTGTTTGTTTTTAGTGCTTATGAAAGTGAGGAACTAATGAAATAGGAAGGAAAAGAGACATAATCTGGTAAAGCACTGTGCCAGTTTCCAAACACAACGCTACTAAATCAGTGCCGAATCTGCAACACTCTCTGCTAGTTAGATCATTCGCCTCTTTCAAGCATATTGAAATGAGACCAAAGATTTGGTGTTATTTTTTTTTTGTGTGTGTGGAGAATCTAGATTCCTATGAGACCTTGACACTCATTCAACAAAAAGTTGCTCTGCTCAACCCCATGGATGGAAATTGTTTCCCAAATGTAGGGTATTTGCTATATTCCCAGTATTACATCTTTGCTGGTTTACTACCTTTTTTTCTTTTTACCTTTTATTTTTCAAGGAACCATAGACCTTAACTGATGTGTAGCCTTAGCTCAGAGGAATATTTGAGAGGAGTGAACAGAGTTAAAAACAAAAACACCACCCCTCAAGAATCCGTTCCTCCTAGGGCTCACAGTTACCCTTGTCTTCCAAAGGAACTTATGTAGCAAGCCCATAATCTACATTCTGTCAGGATATTTTGAAGAAAGGTTAATAAATAGAAATAGTAAGTAGAAACAAATATGACCAATTCTGGGACCTTTTGTACTTCTGCACAGTCTCAAGAGTAGCTTTCTCTCAGACACGGTTTGAATGAAGAAATTCTGTCTAGTCTTCTTGGGTTCAGTTCTGTGATCCGAGCGATTTTTGACACATCAGACCAACCTAAAATTTAATTAGCTTTGCTATAGGAAGCCAATATGCAAGACAGGCCCTAGGAAAGTCTAACACTTTTTCCCTTTAAAAAAATTGATTTTTTTTTCTGGATAATTGTAATATTTGTAGAGGATTATATGAGAAACAGTGCACAAGCCCCACTGTCTGTATATTTCAATCAGAAGAAGGAGAGAAGAAACTTCCAGAAAATGTGCAGCTCATCTTTGTTTTGAGTAACATGCCTCCTGTATCATCCTGAGTTTTATAGGAGTGTGATAGGAGTTTTATAGGTGGTGTCCTCCCCCTTGCCCTAAAGGGATTAGGGCAGGCCAGAGGGATCAATTAGCCTATTAGGTGGCAAACTGGGAGGATAGAGAGGGGAATTACGGCTGAGAGAAAAACCCTAATTAGGAGCATAGGCGCTGACTTGTGCTGGCGCCGGTGGGTGCTCGACCCTCCTTTGCCCCCGGCCCCGACTCCACCCCTGACCCGCCCCCATTCCAACCCCTTCCCCAGAGTCCTCGCCCCAACTCCGCCTCCTCCCTGCCCCTATTCGTCTCCTTTCCCAAATCCCCGCCCTGCTCCCGCCTCTTCCCCGTCTCCTTCCCTGAGCATGCCACGTTCCCGCTCCTCCCCGCTCCCTCCCGGAGCGCGTTACGCAAGCGCTGGGAGGTAGATGGAGGAGCGGGGATGTGGCGTGCTTAGGGGAGCCGGCGGAGGTGAGGCGGCGGGGCAGGGCAGCGAGCTTGGCTGCCGGTGGGTGCAGAGCACCCATTAATTTTTCCCCATGGGTGCTCCAGCCCCGGAGCACCCACAGAGTCCGTGCCTATGATTAGGAGAAACTCACCTGTGCAGGAACAGGCAAGTCTTCCAGAAAGCCAGGGAGCAGGCAGCAGATAGGGGCTGCTGGGAAAGGCTGCAGCCTGCAGTCACTCCCTGGGAGGAGTAAAGCTGGCAGACCCAGAGAAGAAAGGGAGAGCCAGATGGGTAGGAAAGCGCCAAGGGAAATGCAGCAAGGTATGGGGTGCAACAGATCTTGGATGCAGTGTAGAGAGTCCCTGAGCTAGCACCCAGAGTAGAGAGTGGGCCCGGATTCCACTGCAGGAGTGGCAGTGTGAGGCAGTGCAACAGAAGACTGCCAGAGAGCAGAAACCTTGGTACATTCTCCCCCGAAAGGGGGAATATGTATAGTGACCTGGCCAGAGAGATGAGTCACAAAGAGGACAGCGATGGCTCCTAAGAGTGAAAGAGGGGCTGCGGAGGAGAAACGGACGGGATGTAACCCCTGAAAGGGGTGTTGGCCTGACTGAGCTAATCCCCAGAACCGCCCGGAGGTGGTGCCATCCAGCGGTAAGCAGGGCAACCCAGTCACAAGGAGTTAGAGGCCAAATAATTGAGATAATACACTTTTTTTTTTAAGTTTCATCATCATCCAAAATCAGCTCAAAGAATGAACAATGGAGGGAGACAAAGTGCCAGGAAACAATAGCTGTATAAATGTAGGGTGTCTAAGAGGCTGAAGGAAATAAATGCCTGATACTACAGACTGTTGTTGTAACTCTCTTAGGCCCTGATTCAGGAACGCATCCCTATTCAGAATATCACTTAAACCCACGTTTAACTTTGGGTATGTGCTTACTCCCATTGAAATCAGTGGGACTTAAGCATGCACTTAAGTGCTTTTCTGACTTGGGACCTTAAATTGCTGGGGGGTTTCCTACATACTGTTTTGTTAATCTATAATGGCGAAGGAATGAAAATGGCAGTGTGATATTGTGAACAAGTTAGAGACTATTTAAAAACAACAAGACAACAATGAAGGTTGGTGTTAAGGAAAGTTGCAAAATGAATCATGATGAGTTTAGGGACCACTTTAGTTTTTCTTTTAAATAAAAGAAAAACGGGTGTCTTTTTGGTACGGCAGATAATGCCAAGTTCTAGGTTGGTTTTTAGGCTAGGGTTTACAGTTTGGATTTGGATTCAGGTTCAATGAAGCTGAAATCTCATGAGCTGTTCTTGTAAGTATTTGACCAAAAGTTGCAAAAATCATGCAAACTCGGTAGATCTATTCTTCTGCTATTTTGAAATGCAGATAATTTCACCGGATTAAACTGGTTTTGTAAGATCTTAAATGGTAACCAGAAAATAGGTTTCTCCTGATTTTGGATCTAATTTGGATCTACTTGTGGAATCCACCAATTCAAAATGGCTTCAGGTGTATGGTTTTACTTTTCACCCATCTCTAGTCTGTAGTGTGCTTCACAGAACATTCCAAACCCAGATTACAGACTTGGTACTTACCAGATCTGTACAAATACTGCAAAAACCATTCCAGGAAAATTTGTTCAAATTTTTAAACAGATTTTTTTCACCCCTTTTTCCACGTTCTCACCTCTTTTTTTAATGTTCTTCACTGTCTCTGAAGATTTTATCAAAATAATTGCCTGGTGAGGCATATTTATTAAAAGTGCATTGATTTTTCCATCCTTTACAATTTTCAGAGATGATCTGTTGCAAACAATGAACTCTTAGCCCTAATGAAGTTCTGATCCTTCTTTAACATTTGTTTAATTGAAGCTAAAACAAAAAAAATATATAGTATAATATTTTAAGAGCAACTGTGTAGCACCTTTCCAAGTTTGCATGCCTGTCAGCGAGATGTAATCCTGTAAGTGTGAATGAATGACTCCATTTCCAGTTTGCGTTTCCATTTCCACTGCAAAAATAGCACTGGGCACGCTATACTTCCAGAATAGATATCTTTCTAAAGCTTTATAAATCACAGTCCAATAAA
This sequence comes from Mauremys mutica, assembly GCF_020497125.1. Taxonomy (NCBI): domain Eukaryota; kingdom Metazoa; phylum Chordata; order Testudines; family Geoemydidae; genus Mauremys; species Mauremys mutica. Next base: position 118,835,056 of record NC_059078.1, on the reverse strand, counting down.
AAGTAACCTGAGGTTATTTCTTTATTAAAAATGCTCTTTATGGTTGGTGCTAAATAAAAAAGCAGCCTTAAAATAACAAGGATTAATTTATAATTCTTTTCCAAGTATGTAGGTTGTATTTTGTAAGGATATAAAGTTATATATAGAATTTCTCAACGCCTAAAGTTTTTCATGGCCATAGTCAGCTTGAAATGCCAACGCTTTAGCCATCCTCATACAATGGCTGCAGCTCACTGTGACAAAGGTACATTCCCAGGTTCTTGTGCTTAACTTTGGGGTTTGTGCATTTTTTTCGTTACGCTGGGCAAAAAAAAAAAGTTAAGTGTTTAAGTGATTTTGGAGCCCATGGCCCACTTTCAAAAGTGGCTTAGTTAAATAAGAGCATAGGTCCTATGAGCCTTTGGTTCCTAAGGGTACGTCTGCTCTGTGATAAAAGAAAAAACTCATGGCACTGAGTCTCAGAGCCCAAGGACAGCTGGCTCGGGCTGCAGTGCTAAAAATAGCAACGTAGATATTCGGACTCAGGCTTGAGCTCAGGCTCAGAGACCCTCTGCCCTTGCCGGGTCTCAGAGCCTAGGCTACAACCTGCACTCGAAGCTCTATCCTGCAGTTTTATAGCCCTGCATCCCAAGTCTGCAAACCCAAGTCAGCTGACTTGGGCCAGCCGCTGCCCTTTTGCTGCCCTAAGGGCACATCTGCACTTAAAATGCTGCATCCGTGCAGTATTTTAAGTGTAGACATGCCCTTAAGATGTGCCATTGTAGCCCTTTAATGAAGGCTCTCTAAGCTGACGGGAAAGAGCTGGAGTCGATGTACCTTAGATCAAGTTACCGCGGGGTCTGCACCACAGGGGGTCGATGGGAGAAAATCTCCTGTCGACTTACCTTACTCTTCTGATCGGGGGGTAGAGTACAGGGATTGACTGGAGAGAGATCTGCCATCGATTTGATGGGTCTTTACTAGACCCACTAAATCGACCGCCGGTGGCTCAATCTCAGGTGTCAATCCCTGCTGTAGTGTAGACTTGCCCTTAATCTCTTAATCTTCCAGTTTGCTTTCTGTAAAATGGGGATACTACTACTCACCTCAGTGATATGAACATGAATCAGTTAATGTTTGTTCTATTAATTAACTAATGTGTATTTAACAGTACTTTGAAGATGAAAATTGTGTAGCATTATTATTGTTAGTCTAATTCATTTTTATTAATATTCTAATAATTATTGCTCCTGTGTTTCTGCTTTGTCATACAGACAAACGGCATTTATTTTTTAGCAAAATATTTGTTTTCCACTGTGTGCCTCCTATCTAAAGTATGTTGATGGAGTTAAGCCAAGTTCCTGTTTTTTAACCCAAGTGTGTCTATTTTTAGCTTTCAGATGCTGGCTGCATGTTTGTGTGTGCACACGTGCATGTGCGTATATGTCTATGTATAATATATATAAAAATCATGAGCAAATTATATCTCATTAAAGATATTCCTCTCTTTCATGGGTGCTTATCTTTGTTACTGGAGGAGAATTTAGAGGCTGTTCCTGCAAACAAATCAGTTTCTGTTTAGTGTTAGTCCAGCGCTGAGTCTCGTGTGCCCAAGTGGGACTCCATTCAGGAATAAGGATCCATCCATGCTCCTGAGTCTGGAGGATCGGACCTACAATCTGTAATGGTTTTGTTTCATTCAGCGTGTAGTAAATTTGCTTGTATGCTAGGCATCAGCAAAGTTTCAACATAAGGGCAACTGCACTTGGCAATTTCTCATTTGAAGATGTAACTAACATTACAGTGATGTTATTAGGCCCAATGTCCTACTGGGCCCTTTCCAGTTTGGGTAATTACATTTTCAGTTTTCCCTGCAATTTCAGTTGGAGACAGTATCTGTTTTCACACCCTGTCCTAAAGAGAACATGGTATTGCCGTGCACTATTCAACAGCTGCTGCATCCTATCCCAGAGAGGATGAAGCAATTCCATGTGTACATTTATAAGGTTCTACTCTGCTTTGACTATGACTCAATAGCAATCAATGGTAAATCTATGTGGGTATCCAGTGTCATAATTTGGCTTGTAGTTGGAGTCTAATTCACATCCCTTACTTGCACTAAGTAGCATTCACTTGAGCAGTTTCAGTGACAGGATTGCAGAATCAGGCCCCTAAGGATACTTGGGAATTAAAGGAATTCTATAACTGTAAGGTATGATTATGATTACTACTCTGGAGAATGCAGAGGTATTGAAGACGGCAAAATAAATTACAGAGTTAAATTTATAAGTAAACCAGGAAACGACTGATTTTTTTTGCATAGTAATAATCTTCATAATCACTTCATTTGCACAGTTATTTTATTTCAAACTTTAGGCAGAATTTTAAAGCATAACTCAGTGGAGATTTTTGCTGTAATCTATAGAGTTTAATGAAAGCTAATTGGAGGACAAATTCTAATCTAATTAAAATGTGACCGCATAAAGCAGAAAGGATAAATGAAGGGAAATGCTCTATGGGGCACAGTTTTCAAACAATGATTATTCTGAATACTCAGTCAGATGAAGCTTTTGTACATGACGATCATGGATGTTGCCAGCAATAAAACAACCTTGAGATATTTTAAATGAAAGTTTTAATATATTTTATTTTAAAAGTGAACATTTAAATCACAGCTGTGTAAGGGCTTTAAAAAAGCGACACACATTCTCATCTAAAAACATAACAAGTAAGTTAGCTAAAGGTATACATTCCATCTAAGTTCTCATGATCAGCAGATGCAAATGTTCGCAGTGTGCAGAAGAGTTATGAGCCCTAATGAGATTTCAGTACTGAGCAAACAATAAAAATTTATGCATTGCATAGTTTTAGTGGCCTTTGGCTTCATGGTTAGTGTTACACCCTTTCAACAGCTTTGGTAATATAATAGCCATCTGGTTTTGGAAGTAAGAAAAATTTTAGGGGTGAATTGAAATTTGAAAAATAATTTGATTGATTACTTTGTCAGGGTCCTGAATTTCCATGATATAATTGCCCATAGTAATCGTAACCCTTGTGCAGATACATAAGTTCTAGTTATGTTCTGACACAAGCTTTGAAAGATTCAGGTGAAAGGTTTTCCAGAATTTGAGACAGACTGTTTCCTGTTCTACACGTATCCAGAGCACTCCCAAACAAACCCCCTAGCAAGAACATTCCTGTCACAGTCCGGTAAATGAGAGCGTTGAAAAGCTGCACTTTCGCTATGAACTGTCATGTGTTACAATAAAAGAGGTTGAATACATACACAAAAAGAAACACACAATAGTCATTAAAATAAATGTAAGCAGTAGGGGATGGGGATACCCTAGAATCAGTGAATTAAACTGATACAGTTTGAAAATAAGCTTGACCATCTCAATCTTCAGATCCTTTTTTGTTTTAGTTTTTAATAATTCAGAACCTTCAGCTTAATGGTTTCCTGCATTACACTGTATAATATTAAAAAGTTTGCATGGGATTAATAACAGATTCTCTGCATACGTGTCACAGCACACATCTGCAGCAAATCTGCCAGCATATTTCTTATACTAGTTTTACTTTGGGGCCATAAAGTAATTCCTGTTTTGTGAATGAGAATAAACCTATTATGCACTAGGTTAGCTACACCCAGTTTCTACTCTTCAGGGGGAAAAAGCTGCTTATTTGGTATGGCGTCTCAAATTTCAGTGTTCTGAAGTGAGTGATAGATTTGCTTGAGCAAGCTGTTGGAAATTGCCTTCACTATTTCTTGATTTTACTTGTCCCAGAGAGTATTGACAAACTTCTGGGCAGCAGTAAACTGAGGGAAGTTAATTATAAAGTGTAATGTTTTCCTGCTAAATTCGTTAATGAGGCAACATGCAAAAACTGAAATATTTACCCATGTTTTCTCTTAAAATAGTATAAAATGTTTTTGTTTTCAGTGGTGCAGTTTTGCAGCTCACAAAAGCCCTTTTTCCCATCCAGAAATAGCTAGCTTGCTCTTTGCCCCAAGGGAATTGTGCATAGCTCAAGTAAAGTTTAAAAAAAATAAGAGATCGTTTCCCAGTTTTAATTCAAACACTATGCATATACACTCTCCCTCTCTCTCTCTCTCTCTCTCTCTCTCAAAAGGAAGATCCAGAAGTGTTACACCGACCTGCCCTCTGAAAGTTCTGTTGACCTGAAGTTTACTAAACAAATAAATGAGGAAAGCAACATCTGTTTCACATCCCTGGCACAAGTTCTGCCCTTGAGGTGTAGAGCCTGACTCAGTCTTAAGGTGGTGTGACTCCACTGAGTTACTGTTGATTTACAAGGGTGTAACATTGAGCAGAATCAGGCCCATAAAATAAATTTAAAACATAATGTGAGACTTTGTGTGGTTATATTCTTTAAGAGAGATGGGACCTGATCCAAAGCCCATTGACTTCAGTGGCCTCTGGATCAAACCCTCAGCCTCCATGACCTATTTAAATTTTTTCTCATCGGTATACATGCTTTTTTTTTCTCTTGGAGTATTATTTTTCATAAAGTTACATTTCTCTGTCACTGTCCAATAGGTTTTTGTTGTGTATGACAGCTTTCACAGAAACTGGCTCTAAAACAAAGTTTTGCAATTAAACTCTGCATTTAAATCTACTGATGAAAAGTGCTATATAAGAGCTAGGTAGTATTATTTATTATTTATTAAGTGAAATAAAATAATAGCGAAGAGAGAGAAACTAAAAGGGAGAAAAGATGTTGTTAGAGTGTGATTTGAAAAGAGTCAAGGAAGTGGTAAGCTACTGGAAGGCTTTTCCAAAAGGCAGAAGCTGCACAGCAGAAGACTCTTGCACCAAAAAGTGACATGTTTGTGTGAAGTGAGAGACAGAGACAAAATTGGCCCATTTCAACCCTGGCATAACTTAATGTACTTCAATGGAGTTGCATTAGATTTAATTATATGTTTATTTGCGATATTTTATTCAACCACTAGATGTCTCTGTATGCTATATATAATTCCAGAGAGGAAGAAGCCCCTGGTAAACAAGGGAGACAAAACTGGAACTTAAACTGTGTGGAAATCTATTTCTTTTGTGTCTGTAGTTGTAGCTGTGTTCTTTAATAAGCAACTATTGTTTAAAGAGAACTCTGATTCCATACATTGTGATATCAGAGAAAAGCCTACAGAGATTGAATGGTTCCTGACTTTTAAAAAAAATGCCCATTTGTTTCTTTACACCTGCTTAGGACAGACTTGTGATATCATATGTCATTAAACTAGAGCCAAAATATATTCATCATTGCTAGGTGGGTACATCAGGCAGTCACTGGAATTTGAAATGGGTACCTCTTTCATTGTTTTCAGCATAGAAGTAATACATAAAATATAATATCACTACAAGTGATCTTTTAAAATTAAGTGACTGTTGACGATTTAGTGTTTAATTCTCTCCTTCATAACCCAGCACGCAGCGCTGTATGTCCAAGAAAGCCAGCAGCTGTACCTGCACAAGCACAATAACTGATTTACCAGCATTGCAAAAGACTGGGTATCAGATGTCAAGTTTAGTGGATTTTTTTTTAAACAATCAGCTGAGGAGTGGGCCTGGGTGCAGAAATCTATTTCACGATGCTGTTTATCAGTCAGTCCTCTGACTGACCTAGGTAGCTGCACCTGTGACCAGTTTTTTGTAGAGATCTCTGAAGAAAAATGCAAAAGTAATCAGCACATGTTTGCCTTTCATTTATCTCTGTCATCTGGGAATAAGATACAGATAGTATCAGGAGCAATGAAAGGTACATTCTGATATTATTTTCAGCTTTTTGTCTAGACAGAGAGGAGCAACCACTTGTATCTCTGGAGCACATACCAAAATAAAAAAAAAAAAGCCTACATTCTAGGCTGAAGGCCAGAGGGGGTAGTAAGCTGTCTATATTTAAAAAAATAAAATAAAAAAAAAGTTAAAAACCACCAGCTACTCATCAGGTGATTGGAGACTGTGGTTGTAAAAATGTGCTGCAGGCAGAAGTTCTGAAAAATCCCAGAAAGTGTTGAAAACATCTCTAAACAAGGTATTTTTCTCCTGCACCTTTCTTGCTAAAGGTCCCAATTGCTGCCAAGAAAAGTAGTGAGAATGTTAGCTGCCAAATAAAAAATTTATGACAGTGTTTGGCAAAGGACTGTATCGCTGCTTGTTTTATACATTTCCACAAGGCTCTTGCGGGGCTGTTGGACACATACAACTCACTGATCACTGTGCTTTATCTGTTCTGTAGTAAAGAAGAGTAAACTCAAATGAAGTAGTATTAAACAATATGACTTTTTTTTTTCATTGAATAGCTCTCTATAAATGTTTACTATGGCAAGAATATAATTTAATATAATATAATACAACATTCCCCATAGAAAAATGTTTTTTAAATCCTTTATCTGACCATTACTTGTTGAGTAATTTTCTTAGTAAAAATACGTGACTCTTTCAATTAAAAATCTCTTGCTTTTGCAATTGTGCTTGTTATACATTGGAGTCTGGGCCAATAAACTGCCTGTTAAAACATAAAGGGGCCCATTCACTAAAGCTTGTGCATGCCATTTATGTTTGAAAAACAGGGGAAAGAATATGCTGGAATTTCATTGCTCACCAATATCAATTAGGGTTTCGGACTGTGTCATTTAAATTAATGTTGTGGAAGAAAAATATTTCAGTGTATTCAGTGGAAAAAAATATTTTTAATTAGGGCTATCAAGCGATTAATCGCACGATTAAAACATTTAATAGCAGTTAATTGCACTGTGAAACAATAATAGAATGCCATTTAAATATTTTTGGATGTTTTCTACTTTTTCAAATATACTGATTTCATTTATAACACAGAATACAAAGTGTACAGTGCTGTCTTTATATTTATTTTTTATTTAAAATATTTGCACTGTAAAAAACAAAATAGTATTTTTTCAATTCACCTAATACAAGTATTGTGGTGCAATTTCTTTATCATAAAAGTTGAACTTACAAATGTAGCATTATGTACAAAAAAAACCTGCATTCAAAAACAAAACTAATATAGGCTCTAAAGTTTTACAAGTCCACTCTGTCCTACTTCTTGTTCAGCCAATCGCTCAGACAAACAAGTTTGGTTACAATTTGCAGGAGGTAATGCTGCCTGTTTCTTGTCTACAATGTCACCTCAAAGTGAAAACGTGTTCACATGGCACTGTTGTAGCCGACATTGCAAGATATTTACGTGCCAGATGCTGTAAAGATTCATATGTCCTTTCATGCTTCAACCACCATTCCAGAGGACATGCAAGCAGGGCCGACTCTAGGCACCAGCTCTCCAAGCATGTGCTTGGGGCGGCACTTTCCAAGCGGCAGCACTCTGGGTCCTTTTTTTTTTGTGTGCTTGTGATGCAAAAAGCTGGGAGCTGACCCAGAGCGGAGGTGAGCTGCGTCGGTGGGGAGCATGGGGACGGCCGCAGGAAGTAACCCCGGGGGGGGGAGGGACAGAGGAGCCGCTCCCACCCCAGCTCACTTCTGCTCCACTGCCGCCTGCTCCCCCCGAGCGCGCCACCGCTCCGCTTCTCCCCCCTCCCTCCCAGGCTTGCCACGCGAATCAGCTGTTTTGCGGCAAGCCTGGGAGGGAGTGGGGAGAAGCGGAGCGGCAGCAGCGCGCTTAGGGGAGCAGGCGGAGCGGAGGTGAGCTGCGGCGGTGGGAGGCACGGAGAGGGCTGCAGGAAGTAACCCTGGGGGGGGGGCAGAGGAACCGCTCCCCCCCAGCTCATCTCCGCCTCCTCCCCCGAGCGCGCCGCCTCTCCACTTCTCCCCCCTCTCTCCCAGGCAAGGAGGGGAAATGCGTTGCGCCCAGGGGCCTGGGATTTGGGGAAGGGTTTGGAATGGGGCGGGGAAGGGGCAGAGTTGAGGCGGGGCCGGGAGGAGCACGGGAAAATTTTTTTGCTTGGGGCGGCAAAAAACTTGGAGCTGGCCCTGAATGCATCAGTGCTGATTATGGGTTCTGTTCGATAAAAATCCAAAGCAGAGCAGACCGACACGTTCATTTTCATCATCTGAGTCAGATGCCACCAGAAGAAGGTTGATTTTCTTTTTTCGTGGTGGTTGTGTAGTTTCCGCATTGGAGTATTGCTCTTTTAAGATTTCTGAAAGCATGCTCCAGATCTCGTCCCTCTCAGATTCTGAATGGTACTTCAGATGCTTAAACCTTGGATCAAGTGCTGTAGCTATTTTTAGAAATTTCACATTGGTACCTTCTTTGCATTTTGTCAAATCTGCAGTGAAAGTGTTCTTTAAAAGAACATGCTGGGTCATCATCTGAGACTGCTATAACATGAAATATAGGGGAGAATGTGGGTAAAACAGAACAAGAGACATACAATTTTTCCCCAAGGAGTTCAGTCACAAATTTAATTAACGAATTATTTTTTTTAATGAGCATCATCAGCATGGAGGCATGTCCTCTGGAATGGTGGCCAAAGCATGAAGGGACATACGAATGTTTAGCATATTTAGCACATAAATACCTTGCATCACTGGCTACAAAAGTGCGTGTGAACATCTATTCTCACTTTCAAGTTACATTGTAAATAAGAAGCAGGGAGCAGTATCTCCTATAAATGTAAACAAACTTGTTTGTCTTACCGATTGGCTGAACAAGAAGTAGGACCGAGTGGACCTATAGGCTCTAAAATTTTACTTAGTTTTGTTTTTGAGTGCAGTTATGTAACAAAAAAAATCTACATTTGTAAGTTACTCTTTCAGGATAAAGAGATTTCACTACAGCACTTGTATGAGGTGAATTGAAATATACTATTTCTTTTATCATTTTTACAGTGCAAATATTTGTAATAAAAATAATATAAAGTGAGCACTGTACAGTTTTTATTCTGTGTTGTAATAGAAATCAATATATTTGAAAATGTAGAAAAACATCCAAAAATGTTTAATACATTTCAATTGGTATTCTATTGTGGTATTCAATTGGTATTCTATTAACAGTGCGGTTAATTTTTTTTGAGTTAATCGTGTGAGTTAACTGCGATTAATCGACAGCCCTATTTTTAATACAACGTTAGCCCATTGACAGTAATATTAAGTTGGCTGATGGTGAAGTAAAACCCTTAAAAAAAGTACTTTGCCTGTCTGAAGAAACAAAATTATCCATCCCTGTCTTTTCAAAAAAGTTATCAGATTATGCTCCCAACTAATAACTAGTGCTGCTAAACACAGATCTTGTCATTCTGTTGTCTCAAAACTATAGATCGTTTCTGCTTACTCATTACCATGTATTTATGGGGGCATGAGGCTTGGAACACAAGGGCTGCTCTTTTCATGTGAACAATAGGTGGCAATACACCACAGGGGGATGGGGCCAAGATCTCTCCTACCGCCAATGCAGGTAAAGTAGTCTGCCCCCTTTGAATGGATCGGGCAGTGGTAACACTGCCTTTTGTGCTCCTGGAGCAGCACAGTTCCACACCACACTCACACAGCCCCGTGTCTGCAAGGCAGAGTAGAGCCCCATACCATAGCTATTCAATAGCAGCCAACAGTACTACAAATGCTACGTGCCTATATGCTTATATACTTCATGGTGTTTGATATAAAGTACTAAAGACAGCCCCACATTAAGAGGATTATTTCAGACAGCATTAGGAGTTAATTTACAGAAGATTAGCTCTAAATCAGGCAGATATCATAAGCAAATTATCATCCATATGAGAGATTCAGAGACAAAATATGTGTGTGTGTGGTGAGGAATGGGGGTTAGCATCTCCTAGAACACTGGTCTGGTAGATTCTTTGTCAGTTTCCTTCCTTAAGGTGTTACATTTTGAATAGAGAATATGTACACTCTATTTATTTCTCTATACACAGTCCTTATTGATGCTGCTTATTGACAGTGTAACAGTTCAGCTCCATGTACCTCTCATCTGATTAATATTATATACTTTGTGCTGTCCTTCCACTGAGTGGTGTTTTGTTTGACCCTAGAAATGATGTCTCCATGGTGTATGATCATTTTAAATCGGTAATAGACATCTTGACTTCAGTGTGACATACTTAATCCTTTATTTTTTTCTGTTAAAATGACTTACATTTTAATGCCAAACTCATAAAAATTGAGTGAATAAAATGGCAGATATTAGAACTGAGATTTCAACTACTTAAAAAATAGCTTCCATAATGTTTAAATTATTTACATTTCAAATTTGTTTTTTATCTGCGGCAGGGATGATTATTTTGTACTCAAAAGCAAATTCTGTCCTTCAGGCTGCAGTCCAGCAGGCATGAGCAACAAACCAATCCCAATCTGTTTACTTACCCACCCAGTTTCCAAAACACTTGTATAATTAGTTGAAGAGATTGTAAAATGGTCTGGACCACGCACCTAAATCTGCTTTTTGAGTTGCACTTGAGATTCTGAAAGTTTTGAAGTTTCAGGAATGGGTTGCTCTAACTTCTGAAATGTGTGTATTTTACTCTCTGAAAGGCACTCAACTGATTAGTCTTCAGTGTGACCCTGAACATGTTTTTTTAATGGGGAAGGAAGTCTGGACAGAGTTCTGCATTTTATTCCTTTCCTGATGGACCAAATACCTTTAGGCAGGGTTGGCCTGAGGTCATAAATGCCTCCCTGTGAACACTGAAAAAGGAACCTTCACACCCTCCACAAGATCATGAAAACTATGGAAAAGCCCAGTTTCTGTTTAGGGTCCCTCTGGTTGCAAGATCTGCAGGTGCTCTTGAACTTTGACTTCATCTGCTGTGGTTTCATGAAGTGTATGGGCACCTGGCATGGTTATTAAACTGAGGTGTCTGAGATCATAACAAGTAGAGGCTTTTCTACTCCCCTAATAGAAATGCTGTAACGTGCTGAAATGAAAACACTCTAATAGTGGTGAGTATCTCCTGTCAACTAATTTGATAGTTCTCTATCAGGTAAACCATTTGTGAATACATCGATCCTTTTTATTTTTCACTGTTCTGTCTTAGCTATTCCCAGGATTTCTCTGAACCAGTTGAGCAAAAATTGATTTTTATTTGTTCCACTGGCCTTGTGGAAAATTAGCTTATGAACTGGTTTTTATAGAGAGACTCAAAGCACAGCACAGGTTGAAAAATAAGCCTATAGCAGTCAGAATTGTTGTCTGAAATGTCTTCAGACTGGAAGGCTGAATTTATTGCACAAAACAAGTCCTAGCAATGTGGAGGTGCGCAGTCCTGCTCATTATCACTGGAAAAGGGGAAACCAAAAAGCACAGTAAAAAAAATTAAATTTTAATAATGCTAGTGATATTTTCTAAATCCTTCCTGACAGAAAGATTCTCATTATTTTTATCTGTCTCAGAGTAGGCTCTTTTAATGCCATCTCACAAATGGCCTTAGCCATGACTGTTTTCTTTGCTTTTAAAGCATTTGGGGGAAAAAATGAATATATGCTTTTCTATCATTCAAGAAGTGCCATGAAGTGGTAACATTTTTGGATAGCACATTTTCAGGAACAATTGCTGAGATGCCTTCAGGTTTTTACAAAAGAGGTCAACATTATTAAGACAATTGTAGTCAACTTCCCATACGAAAAGACACCCAGTCAAATGTAGTGTGAAAAGGGGGAAATACTGTAAACCAAGTAATGCCCAATCTCCAATTTAATCACATCTAAAAGCTATAGATTAAAATTGAATCAAGTCAAAGGATATTACATATTTTCTTTCTTCCACTTCATATATATTTCTAGAGTAATCTTAATGGTTCTCGACTCTGGTATAGTACAAGTTTTCTCTTTTTTAAAACAAATGCATTTTTATTTTCTTGAATATGCATGGAATGTAAATGAAACCACACTTATAACAATAACCAGTACACAATCATATATGTTCTTGTCAGGTTTTTTAACTGCAAACAAGCTCCTGCTAGAGTAACAATTGCTTTAGCTGTGTGTGTTTTTGTTCGTTAACTGTTTGGAAACCACGATTATATATACCCAGCAGTCTAGAACAGTGGTTCTCAAACTAGGGCCGCCAGTTGTTCAGGGAAAGTCCCTGGCCAGCCAGGCTGGTTTGTTTACCTGCCGCGTCTTCAGGTTCGGCCAATCGCGGCTCCCACTGGCTGCGGTTCACCACTCCAGGTCAATGGGGGCTGCAGGAAGGGTGGCCAGCACATCCCTCGGCCCACACTGCTTCCTGCAGCCCCCATTTGCCTGGAACGGCGAACTGCAGCCAGTGAGAATCGCAATCGGCGGAACCTGCGGACGCGGCAGGTAAACAAACCGGCCTTGCCCGCCAGGGGCTTTCCCTGAACAAGCAGCGGCCCTAGTTTGAGAACCACTGGTCTAGAAAATGCCACTGTTCTAAAGGCTAAGATATCCATCCATCCATCCATCCATATTAGAGCTATTTCTAAGGTTCCTATCAAAATATCATCTAAGAACCATGGTAGTGTAGCTTGCAGGCACACTTTTGACATGCTCTTGTTGGCACTTTGCCATACTGGCTTATGAGAAAGAAAATGTGAGACTAGAGGATATATACTTTTAAATGGAGGGGTGCACTCAACATTTTGAATAGCATGGCCTTACAGTCAGCTACTCAAAACCCATCTTTCTGAGAGAACTTTTTCAGAGTCACGTCTCCCCCAAATTCTCTTGCATTAGTTCTTACGGCTTGCCAAGGCCATGCCCGCTCTAACAATCTTACCACCGAGGAACTGGTTCCATGGTGTTTTCTCCCAGACACCAGCTGGTATGCGTGACCTTAATGCATTGCGGTTGTGCAGTACGAGGGGGGGGCCTCTTTCATTTGAGTTCATTTGATTTCATTTGCATCATGGCCTGGAATTGTTCAAAGACAGTTTCCTTGGATTTAACATGTCTTTGTTGATGGTAGTTTTGTGTTCTGAATTTTTAATCTGTGAAAGGTGATAAAGATGACCTAAACTGGGGGCTAGGGAGAAGAAAGTGGGTCGAGAGATTAATGGGATGCTGATCACTTCACCATCAGGTTGCCATGTTTCATAGCGTCTTCCCTAGCAGTGGCCAGAAGACAAGTTGTTCCCTTCTGAGGACTGTATGGTCTGTGTGAAATGAGTCAATCTCACTTCAGTTCCAGATTACCCCAGCCCAGAAACCGCCATTGCCACCACCATCCTGTTGACAGAAATATGCTATTTTGTTAATGATCTCAGCATGGAGTGAATGGACCTGGAAACAATAGGGGTGAAGCACGTTGGTGGAATAGTGCAAAGAAGCATGTACTGTCTCAGTCCATTTGGTATGTGTTGAACAGAGGAAGAGTATTCTCTATTTTGACTCCTTCAACTGGATTTGCCTGATTTCAAAAACAGATGCATAAATGAAATCTTCTTCACTAACAGGAAAACTAGGGCTGTCCTAACTGCTTCCTTCATATCTGAGAGACAAGGTGGGTGAAGTAATATCTTTTATTGGACCAACTTCTTTTGGTGAAAGAGGCAGGCTTTTAGGCTACATGGAGCTCTTCTTCAGGTCTTTGTATCTGGCACTTTGGCCTTTATATCTTCATTGATGCCACTCCATGTGCTCCAACTCATGTGTCAAGCAACTGCCCTTTCTTCAAGTCACTCCCAATGTCTTTCTTCCTGGCATGTTACCTGTGATTGCCCATGTTTGAATTACATTGTAAGGTTCTTGGAACATTGATATGTATATGCTGCTCCAGGCACTATCCCAGCAGTCAACAAATAATAATAAAATCCTGCCATTGTTAGAGTTCAGTTAACATTTATAATTAAATCTCAATGTATGTATTGGTAAGCTAAGTGGTCAACTATTTGGGCTATCAAATAAATAAGATATCAATGCTTTTTAAAATGTTTAATATGTGTTTTCATTTTCTTTTAAATATTTGTTCCAGATTGGACTTCAGATAGGATTGTTTTAATTTTCAATTTCTGTGGCCAGATTTGCAGAAGCTGGCACGGAGGGGTGAAAAGCACACTTCCCTGAGCCAACCTGGCCCCACGGGCTTCAGGAAGGATTCACCCAAGAAAAATGACAGGGGTTTTCACTATCCATTCCCTCCCCCAAAGGGGGAGCAGCTTTAATTCTGATCAGAAGCTCCATATGGAATTGTGTGGATGGGACCCATTGCATTGAGATGGCAAATTAAGGCCACTTGCTGACCAGTGTCATCCATTTTCTGCAGTCTTCCTGGTCTACAGAAGATTAGAGCCACTTTACACCACTACAAAATCTCCCCTAAGCTGACTTTGTCTTTTTGGCCCTTTGATGTAGACGAGGGAGAATCTAGCCCTATGAGAGTTGCTGCCATTGCTTGATCCATACCTTAAAACTATGTCTATTATCATTTAAATTATTCTTCTGTTCAGGCTCCAGGTGGTAATTCAGCTAATACTGATGTGTTAATAGGGTGATATTGTGACTAGTGTCATAATATTTTAGACAAGTCGTCTGGGCTTTCCTCAAAATAAACTGCTGTTCATTATTTAGCTTTAGATTTCAAATTCAATTTTCAGCAATGATAAGAGATCTAGTTAAAATACTTAAAATTACTATGAACATTCAAATGTAATTGAAGTAAACAATTCTTCTTGTTTCTGGAACATTAAAAACTCACATTTGTTTCTGTATGGGGGGAGGGGGGGAATGTCCAAAAAAATTCATTTTCCCCATCCTAATTTTTCAAATATTTGAAATTTCAAAATTCAAATTTTTTGAAAGATTAAACATTTTGACCAGCTCTATCATTGGCTGATAAAATGGAGGAAAACTGCATGCAAATGTTGTTTTTTTCTATTTATTTTTTCTAATTTCAAATTTTCTAAATTAAAAATTTCTACAGTCAAAAAATGTCAGCCAGCTGTAGTCATTCTGCACAGGACTCTGCAACTTAGTTTGCCTCTGTCCGTTGTTTTAAGAGTTGCTTTTGTTTAAAAGGGCCATCCTTTATTTTAAAGCTGGGAAAAATGACCTTTCCTGAAGAACAGGATTATTCAAAGTCTTAATTTAGCCACTTAGTATTAGGCATCTAAAGCCCTGTCTACAGGGGAATATTTTACCAGGTTGCACTGATACCATATAATCCTCTGTGTGGGCACTCTTATTTTGGCATAAGAGTGGCTTTTTTCAGTTTAGTTTAAACCCTTTCCCAGGGGATACAATCTGAATTGAAAAATGCACTCATGCCAGAATAAAAGTATCTACACAGGGGCTTATACCCATATTACTGTACCAGATTAAATTCCCACTTTAGCAAACACTGGTATCACTTTCCCATTTGGACATGCCTACAGTTTTTGAGTACTCAGAACCTCTGATGTGCACATGAATATTGTGTACTTAAAGTCTTAGTGTCTGATTTGCATGCCCAAATGTTTGCATGCAGGAAGCATAGCTCTGAGTCGCCTATGATTAGGTACCCAAAAACGTAATGGCAACGAAGCCATATAAAATGTGTTCCAATATATGAAGGGGGATCCTTCCATCCAGAAAACATACAGAAGGCAGGACCAGTAAAATCGTAAATGCATGAATTATCCTGAAATGCTCTGAGATAGTGGCCCATAATTATATGCCCTGAGTTTGTTCTTGAGGATACTGTTTTTCAAGATTTTTCGTTCAAGGTACAGCCCTCTGTTGTAATGAATGTGTGCTAGCTGATCCCCAAAGCTGTTTATATATGTTTTTTTACTTGTAGCAGTGTCAGAGATGAGCTTCTGCTGGAACTTTTTTGTGGTGTTTGTTTTGTAGTCTTCATTATTTCAGGTTAGGCACACACAATTCTTTATGTACCCAGAGTCTGCACTCACTCGTTTGTGTTCCATATTTTGTAATCTGTTACCCATGATTGCTAATTTTCATGACAATTGTTATTGTACCGTCAGTGCTTAGTGGCAAGGCATCATTATTCAATGCTGGTCAATCAGGCACTAAGGCATGTGCAAGACATCAGGCTGAACCCATATAGATGTCGTGCACTCCCCTGCTAATGAATCCCGTTTTATAAAAAGGTTTAAACACAGTCGGCATCCTTAATGCAAGGTTTGCAATAGCTTATGCTGGAGCTGCTTCGTGTTTATACAGAGCGGATCTAAACATGTCACAAACAGAGTTAGAGCTATTGTGTGTGTGTTTGTGTAGCTATATAGAGGAGAGAATTTTTTTTTAAATGTATACAGCAATACAATCTGTGTCGTGGCGGGAGCATGTTGTACTGATGTGCAGAAGGCGGCAGTGTTTGGAAATGGATGGTAGGGCTTGTTCGCCAGACCAGCGGATATTGGGTGCATCTCAGAGGTGATCCTCTCGACCTCTAGGATGGAAAGCTGACACTGTCGTTCATCAACTCACAGACCAAAGTTGGCACTGGCTCCAGAGGGCGCCTCCAGGAGGCTTTTTGCTCAGAGGTTAGGCGTTGTGACCAAACGCAGGGAAAGGGTCAGGCCTTTCAAAACAGAGTCGTGGGAAATTTGGCAGAAGTGGGCACACTGTAAGTGTAAATATTTAACTCGGTTTGTACAGCACGATGTTCCTACCTTCCTGTAAACAGCCCCCAGCAATTTACTGTCCCATTAAACTGGAGCTGATAATTTCTCTGTCATTTCAAACCCAAATGTTAGGAACCGTTTGTGCTTCTACTTGATGGGACGTTTGTTTCACAAAAAGTGGAGTCACTGCACATACCACATGTTCTTATAGTTTCAAGTATGAATGGGGGAGGGATAGCTCAGTGGTTTGAGCATTGGCCTGCTAAAGCCACGGTTTGTGAGTTCAATCCTTGAGGGAGCCAGTTAGGTATTTAGGGGCAAAAATCTGTCTGGGAATTGGTCCTGCTTTGAGCTGGGGGTTGGACTAGATGACCTCCTGAGGTTCCTTCCAGCCCTGATATTCTATGAAACAACAGAAGTTAGCTCTTAACTCACTCAAATATGCAGATCTATAGCAATGAATTCAGCCTATGAGCTATATCAAGTAAATGGTTAATTCATCTAGTATAACAGCACTGTGATTCATAATGTAAACTTGAGGAATCCTTGATGTTTCAGTCACACATTCCTCTTAATTTGGCCATGCATTCTTTTAAAACTACAGTGCGCTAACTTAATAAAATGCAGCATGCAAATGCACAAGTTTTTGCCTTCAGGCATTTTAGGCATGGATGTTTCAGTGGGTGTCTTCTTTCAAGTGTATATTCTTTCTTAAATTATTTACCCTGTAAACATGCTTTGCATTTTCAAAGAAGGCTCTGGGCTCCTCATTCAGTAGATTTAGTTGCGTGTAAGGTAATAGAGATAAAAGTTAGCATATCAATTTTGCCATGCTAACTTATTAGCCTTTTGGTTTTTTGCAGCAGATGTTGAGCCCCATTTTTCCCCCTATGGTAGTATCGTTCCCTCCCCCACTTTAAATTCCTTGCTGTGTTGCCTACAGCAATACCCACTGGCAGTGTCTGGCTGTGACAGTACTATAGGCGCCTCTACAGATGGGTCCTGCCAATGCCAACCATTGTTCTACCACTGTGAGCTGGCATGACTACGTGGTATCACTCAACCCCTCCTTTCCACTTGATTTTTTCTTTACTCTGAAGGACTGCCCTTGCCTATTGACTCTGAAACGTGCTGACGCCCAGAAGTTGTGTTCTTAGTCTGAACCGCAGTGACCGGAATCAGACTTCAGCATGTTCCCTGTTCTCTAACCCCTTTGCCGTGTTGTCCTGCTGCTGCAACGCCTCTTCATCCATTTTCTTTGCAGCCCTGTCCTCCTGGTACTCTGCATTTGGTTTAATTTTACTGATGCATTTGAAAGTAAAACAGTAGAACCCGGCATTAAATATATATATATATAAAATTACTCTTTAACTGTAGACTTGGCTAGTAAAACTATATAATGCTTCAGTGGAGGAGTCTTTTGATAACATCCATCCTATTTTATGATTAAATTGTTCCTTTTAACTTTTTTTTTTTTTTTTTTGCTGCACTGGGCAGACTAATTCAGATTCCTAGAAATTGAACTTTGATATGTATTTCCTAGACTCACACTTAAACTGAACCTTTAATTAGCAGATAGATACAGGTGGCTGCATGTATAGCTCAGTGTCCTTGTGAGGAGGATTTTAGAGACGCGGGTGCAGATTAAGTAATCTTGCAATCAGGTGTGCAGCTGGAGAATTAGAAATAAGACTTTTGGAAGGATCATTTTATTTTAGAATTTTTCAGCCTGAAATGATGAAACACAATTAACTAGGCCAGATAGGAGTAGATGATTTAAGCATTCAGTATGTTATGTATGCATTTGCCTAACTATGCGTTAGATTAAGCAAGTTTCACCCCCAGTTAATCCTTTGTAAATTAGCATTATGGATGCCTTGGAGCCCTCATCCCACAAATAAAATGGTTGTCAACCCAGCTGTACTGGATATTACTTAAGGCAGAATTTTTTAAGAGTTTTCATGCTTTTAATCTATTTCACTGCTGAGTTTCAATTTTGCTGAGTTTCTTTTCAGGACTGATGAGGGTGACTGAGTAAATACATATTCTGGTTTTCATGCAGCCACTTGGGCAAATCGTCTGTTATCAGGTGTGTTGGAGAGAATGTCACACCACCATAAAGGGAAGCCGAACGTTCAGGTGTTACATTGAACTGCAAACCAGCGAGAACCAAAAGCCCTTAATTAGCTTTATTTTGTTAGACTGTTACATGTTTTTTTTAAGAGTGAGAATTCCTCCCGCCCCCACACCCCACCTCACCATCCCTTTGACAGAGTAAATATTGCCTGTTAAGTTTGAATTAGCTGTCATTGCAAAAGAATTAATGCTGTGGTTGAGCCTTTCTAGTGAGAAGGGAAAAATAAACGAGACAGATCTTAGTTCAGCTTTAAGTGATAAATGAGGACAAAGCAGGCCATTCATCTCCTGCTAGGAAAGTGGACACAAGCACTAAAGCAGTTTTGCGGAAGACGTGTCAGCAAATGTGATCATTTTGTAACCTGTCAGGAGGATAGAGAGCTAGTCCTTTTAGAGTGTCACAGGGGAGTGTGTTTGTCTGATGTGACAGTTTTCATCCATCCATTTGCTTTTTTTTTTTTTTTAAGTGGGGGTGAGTAAGGAGGGAGCTGAAGTTGATTAAACTTGCATCCTTATATATTTATACTTTACTTTATGTGTATCCACTCAGGCTCAAACAAAAACCATTTAGCAAAGAAAACTCCCCTCCACTCTCTGGACTCTCCTCTTACCAAGTACATGAAATACTCTTACTTTAACAAACTGCATCGCCACCCCCTTTCAAATTTGGGAACTAGCCTGAGTTTAACATATCACTAACCTCTTCTTAGTGCATGGTTGTTCTTTGGTTGGTTGGACACTTGTTTTCTTTTTGCAGTTGACCCAGCAAAAGAAACTAAAATGAACAGGGTGATTGGGGTTTTCCCCCCTTTGCTATTTATATCCGATTCAGATGATGTGTTACATCTAAGTATGTTTTGCAAAAGTTCCTGCTGCATGAAGGGCTTCTGGAAATATTGTGCTTCTGTGGAAAGGGGAGACGATGATATGAAATATTTAAAATCCAAGCCTTATGCCAGATGGATCCAAATTATAGTCTCCATTGTTAAATTTACATATGAATATATGTATATTTGTGTGTATGTGTATGTGTGATTGATATATATATATAAAATTGAGCAGTTAATTTCAAGGAGAATCTGAAGTGATGCAATTTCTGTTTTTACAAGAGGGGCTGTTCCCAACAAATGGTTGAATGATATTAGATGTTTGTTCTTTTGGCATCTTTTTTATTATTACTGATTTCCATCTTTTTACTACATGGTAAATGTAACATTTGCCTATTACCGTAAGTGAATGTATGCTACAGAGACAGATGAGGCTTTTATAACATAAGCTTCACAGTTTGACACTTGCTTCTTTATATCATCCTTTTCTTCAAAACTATCTTTTATTCTTTTCCCTTGGTATTTTGGTACAAGTAAGTACCTCACTGACATGTGTTTCCTTGGAATCTTGTACCTTAATGGCAAAATCCCCTGAAAATTAGCAAATTGTTCAGGAAACAAGAGAGAGAGAAAGAAACATCACAAAGGTTACATACTGGTTTAAGAGTCATCAGAGTATTTTTTATTACAGACCACTCTGTCCTGCTTGGATTATATCATGATTTATTACTTAATTGTTTAAACAAGTTAAAAGTGAATTGTAACATGCTGTGTGATCTGATTATTAATTTGTTAAGATTAAGAACTGGTTCTAACAGCTGCATCAGGAAATACTTCAAAACATTAGAACTTGAGAGAGAATAATAAAAGCAGTCCGGAATATGCAGTAGTCTTTATAGGTGCTTAGCTGAAGTTGTGGGCAAATCTTTTATCTCCAAGAAACATGTCTGAGGCAGGTCCACCTTTTTATTGTTTTACAAATATTCTGCCATTTTATGTATTTTTTCTTTTTCTTTTCTGTGTTTTTCAGGATCATCCAAAACCGGATTTTGATAGTTATCTTGGCAATCATCATCTTCTTCACCATCCTGATGGCTATTTATTTTTCTGTCAAGAGACACTGATATCTTGGTTCTTCCCTAAACAGCAACAAACTGCTTGTTCTGAGTAATTAAGACAAAGTGGTCACATGAATCACTCTCTCGCACTGACAGAATCTCCCTGTCTTTGCCGCTATTCAACTCAGGTGCAAGTAGCGTAAAAATATCTTGTATTATTGATTGCATGTGGATTTCATTTTTTCCTTGTTTTTTCCCCTTAAAATGAATGTTTTTGGAATCTTCGTATATGGGTTTTTATATAAAAAACATAACTAAGAAGAATTAATGTGTGTCAGATTCCACACCGGGTTATTCATTTGTAAGTTACAAGAGTTGGGGGGTGGGGGGGGTGAAGTGTCTCCACACTTTTCTTCTGTTGTGTTGGGTGTATAAATATCTAGCAGTATCTGATCTTCTGTGACATCAAAGAATATGAGTAAAGCAGAGACCAAATGATATAGAAAGTGAACCTGTCCCATGTGAGCCATTCCTGTTCATAAGTGTCCATAATAAATGTTAAGTAGTTAATTTTAAAAAAGACATCACCTCATGTCAGAGGGTGTTTAATACCTGATGTGAAACTGCTGCTTTATTTGACACAATTTTGCCCGCAAACTTTCTTTATTATTAGAAACATTTCCATTTGCACCAAGTCCCAGCTATGATATGTGCATTACTTGCCCAGCGTTTAATAGTGACCATGTTACATAGTATTGAATCAGCTTTGCATCATTCCAATGCTAAGATAGATTCTGGTAAAAAACAACCAGCGGTCTATTTTAAAGATGTGTAAAAATACTTATGTTATTTTCCAACTGCAAAGAGATCCTAGATCAATATTTCAGTAACAAATACAATAGGATTATATTAAATGCAAACAGAATTAAGGATTTTAAGAATGGGTATGAAAATGAGTTCATGTGCAGAAAACGTTTTTAATGAATTGAATCCAAACTTATCACTGACTTTTTAAATAGAAAGTTTGAAAATGTTAATTTATACTAACAAATGTTCGCTGATATATTGTATAAAAGTTTGATCTAATAGGAGATTAGTGAGTAAATGGGATGGGTTTTTCTCTCCTGCTGGCTATGTATCTTCTGCATAGGCATCTAGTTCATTTTGTTTATAAATGTGTTAATAACGCTAGCAAAGGTAGTGTCCTGGTAATGCAGTAAAAGATTTTGCATAATCACTTCTTAACTCATTATATGTAATCTATTACAAAGCTTATGAATCTAGAGAGTTTGTGAGCCCTTGAACCTAAGCCATAAAATATTTTAGGAGGAGATTTTCAAAGGAACAAAGGGAAGTTAGGTGCCCAACCCCTTTGGAAGTAGAGCGCCTAACTTCCTTTTGTGCCTTTGGAAACTCAGAGATTCTGCCTTTGGACACATCTGTGAAGACGCCATGGAGTCCCATGTTATCCCTGCTCAAACAGCTGAGAGCAGAATTTGGCCCTAAACATGTTGACTATCTTTTCTACATAGAAACAAATAACTTGGTTAAAATGCCTTTGATTTTACCAACACAAAGCACAGTAATGAAATGAACGATGGAAAGATTCACCAGAGAAATACTTACTGAACAGAGGAGGGCATGCATGTATTCAGATAAATCATTTAGTGCTGTGTGAGTAGAACTTCAGCCTTTATCTTCCAGTAATGGTGTGGGACTAAGTTCATGTGACGTAGGACATGGACAGGGAGCGAAGGGGAAAACTTGCCAGCATTAATGGGTATTTATTCAAGGAGGTGGGCGGTGCATATTTCCATAAATCTTTTATCTGAATAGCAAACTACTGTAAATCTAAAACAAGCAAGAAGAAAATATTAAACTCCTTCCGCTTACTGGACATTCCTGGTATTGTTTCAGTGGTTATTGTGGGGGGAATCTATTCAAAGCTACTTAAATGAGGCCTGTGGCTGGGGTGTGCACTCCACTTGGGTACCTGCTGGTGTCACCAAAAATACTTAGTGGTAATTGGATCCCCCGGCCTCAGTATAAATTTGGAGTTTGGTATCTCATCAGTTGCACCCATTGGGAGAGGACCAAGGGACAAAGAAAACACCAGACTAGCTTTACTCCGAATGAGCCTGACTTAACTGCACTTTTCGT